>NC_134710.1:39785609-39913109 GCF_043290135.1 Rhipicephalus microplus | reverse complement strand
CCATGCACATCTCAACTTTATAATGGAAATATGGTGTCTTAATTCCTTCTATAAATCACATAGTTATGCATCAATGAGTTTGTTGCATCGAAACAGAAGCGTCTTCTTGATTTTCACACCTGTCGGAATGCGGCTGTCGTCGCCACGAATGGAATCCATCGTCGAGGTTAGCGGTGCGACGCAGACGTTTTCCCTTATCTCACATTGCTAAACAGCCTAGCGCGTGATTGTGCAGTAGCAAACAGTAAACTTTTTATTCTTTCACGTGAAACACTACTACATCTGTTCTCTTTATTCATCTTCAGCTTCAGACAAGCGAAAAGCGAACGAAAACATTGGAACAGTGCATGAAGCGAGCGCATCATTATGTAGGCGCGCCGTGGTTCGCATCGAAGAGTCCAGGCCATGACGTCATCCGCTAGGTGGTGTCACTCCAACTTCTCGGGAAAAATAGCAGAATGAGTCACCACTGACGCTGTCTTGTGCGGGGTAGGATGCACATGAAAGTCCCTACACATTAACTGCATAAGCTCATTAAATCTCAAGAAAAATTGGGGGACCCTCAAGCTTCGCCTTTAAGAATAGAACGTGAGGCCCCTAGTGCACCCTTCAACCGCTAAGTGCATATTTATAATATGTTTTGTTACACACGCACACACACACGCACAAACGCGCGCGCGCGCAAGCGTGACGTATTACTTTCCTCTGCTAGAACGGCGCTCTGCTGTAGTCGAGGCACGTTTTGAACACGATAGTCTTTCTTGGTGACCTTCGACGCCAAAATTTTGGTCTGTCTGTCTTTCTGTCTGTCTGTCTGGCTGCACATTTGTCTATTTGTCCACCGTAACGATATTCCAAACTGCAACAAACGGTACCTTAAACGGCCAACCCCATCCGCAGCGCCCACCAGTATTGCTCAAGTTTCAGCGTTCTTATTTGTGCGATTGTGAATAAAAAAGCAATTATTGCACTTATCTGAGGCACCATAACACGTCGATATTTTGTACGTGTGTCTTTATACTATAAAAGGCACACATAAGTAACTCTAAGGACCATAGCGTTTATCACGCTGCGCTGAAGGTGCGATGCGATGCTCAAAAAGGCAAGTGTTTCCAGCGCTTTTCTAAGACGACATGGTGGTGACACCTGCCCGTCGCTTCGCGTTCTACGCCATATCGCCTCCGAGACAGGAGCGCATCTTTCTCCGTGGGCGCGCACGCCTTCCTTCGTTTTCGAAGATAACTGCCAGATGGCACTCGTGTCTAACGTGCCTTAGGGTGCCTCCATGTGCGTAACCCCGCTCAAGGTGCTGTCACCTTTTGTTCTCCTCCCACCGCCATTGTAGTGCCTGCAGCGTCTTCGCCAAGCTGTGAAGCTCACGTGGCAGCTTTCTTAAGCATGTCTTGCCTGTATGTTGAGTTCCTCGGGCCTACAACAATTCGCGTTAAGCTAGTTGGCCACTACGGGCCAGAGTAAAACCTGTATGCAGCGGGAGTGATAATAGCGGCCGCCGCAGATCTTTGAGTGGAGGAGCGGACATCGAGGCACTCTAATGTGCCTCGATGCGCTCTCGATCCGTGCAGCGTCTTCGCTGCACGAATCGAGACTCTCTAACGCCACGCTTTCCGAAAACAAATCACCACTTTTCTCGATCAGAACATCAAATAAACGTTTTGTTCACTCTCTCCACACGCTAGAATATCGTCTTACGACGACATTTGCAGTGAAACATAAAGATACGGGGCCAATTTTTGCACAATGTCTCAAAGACGGCACACAGGCACACACACACGCGAGTGTGTGCGCGCGAATGATAAATACAGATTTTTTATCTAAAGCAAGAGTCGCATGACCTCCAAGATACACGCCGCGCGCTCGCCATATCGGATGGCCATAAAGAGTCGCACAATGCCTCACAGATGGCAGCACATTATCTAGCGTTTGCTGTTTGCTTGATCAACGCCTCTGGAAAGGCATGATGTGTTTTCCGCTAGATGAACATATTTGTTCATTTTAGAGGTGCTTGAAAGTTCCTGTGTGTTTTTAGCTGTGATGGCTGCACTATCTCGGCCTTTTTCGACGTAGTTTGATGGCGTCCCAAATGCGCCTACAAATCGCTTAATGGGCTTGTTTTCGTCGTGACACCTGTCAAACAAAATGCGTTAAGGAGACTCCTTCCAGTACATGGCATTTATTTAGTGTGTTTTCTCTATGCAGCTGCAAGTAACATCGTGGCTTTTTGGTAGGACACCTGCATGCCACGCGAACGGCTCAGGTTGATCCTCAATGGGACAAAAAATTCTATATATTTTATTTGCTTAATCTGAAGTTTTCGCTCACGGGCGATTTTTCGCTCACAACAAACGGTGCCGACGCCGGTGGCAGAATTTCTGCGACACGAGCTCTCGAACGCTATCACGTTGAAAGTTAACCACAGCACACCAGGCTGCTCTAAAGAGAGTTAAATGCAGCACACCAGGCTATACACCACAGTTCAGCATTAGGCTATCCCTAAAAGGTATACACAATAGTGAATAGAGCCAAAGTTAAACAAAATCTGTGCCTTATTGTGTTATTAGTCGCATTTGATTGTTTAACTAGAAGGACATATCTCCTAGAAGGACATATCTCCTAAATGTCGAAACTTCAACGTACTTTGACTTTTCATTGCTGTTAGATCTCGCGCCATGTTCAGGAACCCATTCTCGTTTTACGACAGCGAAAGCTGTTATGAGATCACAACTGGGTGCACGTGCAGTTGTCCGCCACCGCAGCCGCCGGTGTCCATAACTACACCGCGCGAAATTAGAAAAAAAAAAACCTAGAACCAATGGGACAGTGGGACTCGAAGCCGGGTCCACTGAGCGCCAGCCCAGTGTTCTACCACTGAGACACCCCTGTGCTTGGGACTTGTTGGGAAACTTGCCTTAAGCAGGCTTGATGTCGGGAAAGCAATCGCGTTAATGCGACTTATAAGGCGTTTTGAAACAGCGAAAGAACAACCAGCAATCTCACAATGCGAATAGCATAACGAGTGGGTCGTCCAATGCTCGAACCCATTACAAAAGCTTCTTATTGTTCCCCTAATAATGGTGGCGCATAGTCACTTTAGCCAGAATTCTTCATCGTCGTCAGCCACTGCTTGAACATTTGGCACAAAATTTCTTGCGTTTAGCGAATACCACGCTTCTCAGAAGAATGACGAACCATATCATAGCGAATGCCGGCCTGCTACCCAAAATTTTTATTATTAATGCCCTAGCGGGTAGAAAGCACGTCTGATTACATTAGTTACCGAATGAGTGTTTTAAAAGGCTCTGAAAGGCCACT
Source organism: Rhipicephalus microplus (assembly GCF_043290135.1). Taxonomy (NCBI): domain Eukaryota; kingdom Metazoa; phylum Arthropoda; class Arachnida; order Ixodida; family Ixodidae; genus Rhipicephalus; species Rhipicephalus microplus. The sequence goes on along the minus strand of NC_134710.1, from coordinate 39,909,779 downwards.
CTTTTAGCTTTAGTTGTGACTGTGCTGCGCCTTCGCGCAGGCCTGGCGTTTTTTTTTTTTTTTTCAAAGTGTTGCATTAATTTTGGCACAAATGAAAATATACTTTAATGCAACAAACAAAATGGCTGCCATGACGGGATGTCAGTCCCCTATCGTCGTTTTTCTTAATTCACGCCACTGCACCCAAGGCAGCTATAACGCAAGGCTATTCCGACCTGCCTCCGCCCCTGTCTATATACCACTTCATGCATTACGCAATTCGTCAAAATAAATGTTCATTTCGCCGATCTTTCACGAACAAAAACAGCCAAAGCATTTCATTGTTATACACGTGTACGTATACTATACGAGCAGGGTTGCCCACGTCTCCACACGCTGCTTATGCAGAAATAGGCAAAACAAATGAAAATAAAATATTTCTCATTCACATGTTTGTCCTTATCAAAAACATCTTATGGCGAAGGATTCTGCCCTAGTTTCACTTCGCATCCTTGTTACGTGTGACGCCACAAGACCGCAGTAATTCATCATCTGAAAGCCACCCGAATCCATCAATTCATACCATTGCATACTACTTTCGAAACCAAATCCACCGGGTCCCTAAGACTCACACAAAATATGGCAAACAAAAATTAATTTATATGGTAACAGTGGCTACCAAACATGTTGACAAATATTGATTTTGATGATGCGTTAAGATTATTCAAAAAGCAAACAAAGAAATGTTTGCTCGAATCTGATTTGTGCTTTGTATAAGTTTTGCATCAGTTTGTGTTTTTATAATGCTTTTTATCTTGTATAGGCTACATGCTTAAAATGAGAATTGTGTTATTACTCAGAAATGCAGCTAACTCCGCATTTATGTGTTTTCGTTTATTTGTGCCAGGCTCTATAACACAGCTGAGGTCGTTGTCAGGCCCTCCGGCTTTTATTCCCGGTTTCCCCCTATGTGTTAAAGAAAAAAAAAATAAACTTCACTGAACCAGAGTCCTTGACTGAACGTGTGTTATTCTGCTGACCAATAATACTAATGATAACAACAATATTATAATGATAAGAATGATTTTTCTTGGTGCTTTATATTCCAATACCATCATAAGTGATTATGAGAGGCGCCGTAGTGGGGGGCTACGGAAATTTCAACGACCAGGGGTTCTTTAAAGTGCACCCAATTGTAAGTGCACGGCTGTTCCGTTCTTTGCATTTCACCTACATTGAAATGCTGCCGTCATGGTCGAAAATCGAACCCGCACCCTCGAGCTCCACCACAGAATAAAACGCGTTCTTTATTTTTTTTTATTCGTGAATAGCTGGTTGGTGGCACCGATTGCTCTGGCGCTGTTTTACTCGAAGCTATCGGCGAGAGTGCGTTTCATGGCGCGTAATAATTTTTTAATGCCAGTGAAATAACGAAGATGCCTTTAGGAGTGTATATCGCATCTCGCTGTAGGTTCTTGTTTACCGTAAGTGTCAACCTGCCCACTTTGAAGGGATGGGGAAATGAAATACCCAGAAAAATAGACGGGAGAAAAGCCGCCATCGCATGTACAATTGGTGGAGCACCAGACGCGTAATACCAAAGTTGCAAGTTCGGGCTCCACTGACAACAAGCTGTACAACCTCTTTAACTAATTTTCATGTATGGCGCAGTTACTATACTGCACTTAAAAACTACAGCTAATTTTTTGTGTACTTTTCTTGGCTTGGCGCGCCATGGTGGTCTAATTGTTATGGTGTTCGAAGGAATCCCGGCAGTGGCGGACACATTTCTACGCAGGTGTAATGCTCAAGACCCGTGCATACCTAGATTTAGGTGCTTGTTGAAGAACGGCTGATGGTCGAAATTTTCAAAGCCCTTTATAACTATACACGGTTCTGAGACGTAAAACACCAGCAGCTATTATATATTTCTTGGCTTGACTGCCAGTACTTCATTAAGGGTTGTCTAACCAAAGAAACAAGCCCATCAAACCAGGATCGTAGCCAGACATTTTTCTCGGGGGGGGGGGGGGGGGGGGACACCCTTTAAAATGGTCATTTTCATCTCTGCATGCGATGACGAAAAAATCTTTTGTATGGGGTAGGGGGGCACAGCCTAGTATGCTACTCCCATTCTACCCCACTACCTCAAACCGTTATCCTTTTTTTTTCGCTCAATGTGTGTATTTAGCCACACGACCATCGGTAGCTCGGCCCATGCAAACTTTTCCAGTGTGTTTACAGGTTCTCGTACTTGTAACAGGCGAGCGATTTGGAGCAAGAACCAGATGTTAATCAAACCCAGACTACAGTTCTAGTCAATCTTGCTGCTTGCTTTTCTCCCATCTCTGCCATGTGCACAGCAATCCAATTTCAGGTGCTGCGATTGCCTGCGGCTTTATTTGCACTGTGGTGACTGGTGAAAGAAATAATCAAAGTAGAAAAGAAATGAGCATCTCGCCCCGTACATTCAAACATTTGAGCTCACGCAAAGAGTGGTATTGCTCAACCACAGATCGTATCTGAATGGAGTCAGCATCGAATAGTAAATATAACATCGCGTTTTGCAACACGCAGAGACAAAGAGTTTGCAAAAGAGTTTGCGAGAAGTGGGGGGTTCTGCGTTTTTCATGCATGAAGAGCCGATGGGCATTGCTTTGTCGGCGCATGCGATCCCGCTTCTCCGCAGTCGCGCCGGAAATGCATGAATGGAAGAAGCAAAGCAGCGGGCGATAAGGGCAGTGGTCAGGGCCATGATGGAATTGCATCGATCGCTGTCTTTGCCGGTGCAGCTGGCGTTCCACCACACTGGTGCCAGCTCTCCTTCATCTCCCGCTTTCTGGGCGGCTGAGTCTCCCGTTGCAGCCGCGCGCTTTGTATCTTTCTGCGACTCTTGCTGCCGACTGCGAACGACGTTGCGCTTCAGTGCTCCGCTCCAACTCTTCTTGGCGTTCACGCCCCTCTGGCTGGAACGGGCGGATGAGTTACGCTGCCCCTGTACAATGAGGTACACTTTGCGTGTCCGTATATTTATGGTAGGGAACCCTGAGAGAAAAACGGGAAACGCATACAAATGAAGTGGCGATACAAGATGGGAATGCGCCGCGGTAACGGCAAACTTGGAAGATATTGTGTCGAGACCTTGTAGCGTGCGCTGCGCATCGGACCAAAGAATGCACGTGCTCATCGGAGTGTTCCTTGAGTGCTGAACGTATTCCGGCCTCTGAAAACCTCCGCGTACTGCAAAATGGATTGGCGACGTTCGTGCGACAAGCTGTTCGTAACAAATGGAAGCGAGTTCAGCGCTCACTATAAGAATATCCAATAACGCTACACTGAAGCACACACTTGTGACAACAGAACGTTCCTAAACTGGCACGGAAAGAGAAAATCATGCACTAAAGAGCGCCTGAGACTATGAACAATGTCGTATACTTGATGGTGTCATCGAATAATAATGGCACAGGTACAGAAAAAAGGAAAAAAAAACTCACAGCTTTGCTGCAAAAGCGAAGCAATGAACGTGATAGCAACAAATGGGAAGGTCACGTGCAGAATGGCAAGCAGATTGAAACGGGTTTCTCACGCACAAATGACCCACGAAACGTACTCACAGGTACAGGTGAACGCAAATAAGTGTCTCAGTTGTTACTTCATTGTGTCTGAAAAGCGCACCTTTTCGCCAACGGAGGCTGTCCAACGATTTCAGTGACCTTTGTGCGCCCGGTAACTACAACAGAATTGTTCCGGCGAAACCCAAAGGCTAGCCAAGACGTACGATCCTCCCCACTGCAAGATAAGAGCACGTGATCGAGCATACACCCCCTTACTCTTTCCGCGGGCCACAGTAAGCGTGAGAGATAACCGCCGCGCGCTCACTGCGCTATTTTGCTGATAATGCTGAAACACGATAGTTCCCTTTGATATGACCGGCAACAGCGGTAAGTGGTAGATATAAATAGCTTGCCGTTTGAGTGTTGAAGCACGTACCTTTCGGTGGCTCGACTCTGTTTCTGGACACGGACGCGTTCAGACGCAGCATGTCGTGCTCCGTCGGAGCGGTTGAAGCGGTCGAGTCGAGCCGTGCTAACAGGAACGCTGCAATGGGAAATGACAAGTACCGTTTGCTTCTGCCTCATCTGCCCATTGGACGCTCTGTTTTAAACACGGTTTTCATGCATGGTGATGTACGATCAAGGCCTTTTCGAGTGGAAGACTTCAGAGACACGTTGGACCACCTGTGTCTGCTCCCTGAAGTGGCCGCCTTGGGTGCCTACCAGATGAACCACGTTTGGGCACTAACCTCCAGAAGCGACGAAGGGACCAGAAGACTTCTTGCGAGCAGTGACGTTAAAGTGAAAGGTCAACGTTGTGTCGTCGTTGACCCGGCAAGTAAGGTTCTCCGCATCAAAGTCCACTGGCCTCTGCACAACACAGCCGACGAAGACGTGAGGGTGGCGCTTCTGCCCTACACAGACATCCCGGCTCACAGACATCCCTCGTGAGCGATGGCGTGTGAATGGTGTCACGGATAAAGGGTCAACAACGAGAACTGTTACTCTGAATCTTAAAAGTGGCCTCACCATCGAGGATATTCCCCATCAATAGCGAGTTGCTGGTGAAGAAGCCCTTGTGGTCGTCCTTGGTAGAGCTCCACTGTGCCTGCGATGTGGAAATACTGGTCATATTCGCCGAGATTGTCGTGTACTGCGGTGCGGACAGTGCCGACGCTAACGTCACGAGGACGCGGTCTGCGCTCGAACATACGCCAGTGTTACGGCTCCTGCCGGAATAACGGTGAGTGAAGACACTGTGGAGCTCATGATGGACGAGGCTGATGCTGAGGAGGTCGCTGGCAGCACACCGAGGCCTGCAAGCACAGAAGACATGGAGCGACGCGCGGCTAGCGTCTCTCTTACTTCCGAAGCAGAAAAAGAGCGCATGGTGATAGACATTGCGGAAACCTCGGCGCTAGTGACAGCGACGCCGACATCAGAAGCGAGCAATGTAATAGAGGACGTGACCGGAGAGAATTTGCAAGTGGATGAATTGGTAATGGAAGCTCCCAGCAGCACAACAGGCAAACGGCCTCGGCAGGACGTGGAAGGGAACGGTGTTGCAGGAGACGCTGGCGTCGATGAGCCACCATCTAAAGCATTGCCACCACGTCAATCGGCGTTGCGCCCGTGGCCTACTATCCAGCCGGACAGGCGGCTGGCGGCGTCGTCGCCTTCGTAGCATCGAGGGCGCGTCTACGGATGGGGAACGAAGCGTACGGCTGGCTGGCTCAGCTGCACTGAGTGGGGAAGGTGAGCACCATGCTCCCATTCTCAGTCGTCCACATACCATGGCTATACGGAAAGCTTTTTCCGTTTTGCTTCACTTAACGTGCGGGGTCTCGCTAGCAGAAACAGAATCAACTTTATTGACTAGTTGTAGAGAGAGATCTGGACGTTATAGCTGTACAGGAAACCAAAGTTGAAGGTGAACAAGAGACTGGGAGCATAGTGTGGCCGTTTAGTTCACAGTTCAGTGTTTGTATAAGTCATGCCATTGGTTCCTCAGCCAGTTTTGCTTTATTTGTCCGCCAGATACAGGGGCTGGTCGTTGAATCTGTTACATCTACTTTATCGGGGAGGTTAGTAGCGTGTGATTTCAGGCACTTTTTTCTAAATGGTGCGTAATTACCGTGTATGCACCTAATGTGCAATCCAAAAGGTGGGATTTCTTCTAATCCCTAGATGGATATTGCGATACCGACAGGCAGGTTATAATAATGGGAGACTTAAACTGTGTGCTTTCTGCACATTACAAGACCAGCAGTGCACCGTATAGGGATCCCAGTACGGCAGCCCTTAGCAATAGTATAGACCAATATAGCCTTGAAGACGTGGCAAAATGTCTGTATACGGTGCAAAGCAATAATTTTACGCACTTTCAGAATTCTAGTCACGCTCGTCTGGACAGAGCTTATGCAACGGCGAGCATAATACCAATGTGTTACAAATACATAGTCGAACCTGTCTTTTTTACGGATCACTGCCTAATCAGCTTTATTTTCGCTGTGGTGGCGCTAGACAGTGCAAGTTTTCCTGGGAGCTTTGGAAGCTGAACTAGCTGCTACTGGAGGGCGACATTTTTAAAGAGAAGGTACTAGAACATGTCAGCAAAATTAACAAAAGCAGCGAAACAACGATCGAGGCTCAGTGGGAACATTTTAAAAGTGATATTAAGATCATGGTAATGGAAAAAAACATGTAAAATTAAACGAGAGAAGAAAAAGGAGGAAGAATTGCTAAAACATAATTTTACTGCATTGCTAGAGGAAGAAGCAAAATCACCTGGAATATTCACGGAAGATATTCGCAAGGCTACGCATAAGCTGGAGTTTTTCGACATTGAGCGGTATAGGGGGGCTATAATTTTAGCTCATGCTGAAAAGTTTTTGGTTGGTGAAGCACCAAAAAAAACGGTCACTGAGTGAAGAAAAGATATATGCCCGCAAAAATACCACAGTGGAAATACATCAAAATGGTGCCGTTTGCACGGATAATAAGGGAATGTCGAACGTTTTTTTTTTTTTTTTTGTAACAACTATCTAGATTTTTTTAAGCGATCGGAGGTTGAAATAGGAATGTTCAAGAAGGAATTCTTACATTTCATGTCAAAATTGCTCGAAAGTCTTGTTGAAGGGTTGGAACTGCCTAATTCAAATTTGGAAGTTGAAAGAGCTATTGATCGGCTAAACCCAGGAAAGTCACCTGGACCAGGTGGGTTGAGCGCAGCCTTTTACAAAATGTTTGTCGGAATTTTCCCTAATTTTGACTAGTCTTTTCAATAAAGCTTACAAGTATAAGATGTTGCCTCCCAGCTTCCTGACGGCGCACACTATTCTAATCCCCAAAACAGAGGATAAAACTAAACTCCGCTTAATAAAATCGCATCGCCCCATTAGCTTAACAAATGTAGATTACAAGATCTTCATGAAAATATTAGCTAAGTGATTACAGGGTGTAATAAAGGATATAGTAGGTCCACACTAAACGTGTGGAATCAATGGACGCACAATTGTGACCAATATACATAAGGCCAGAGCTGTTCTAGAGTGCTGCGATGCGGCTGAGACATCTGTGGCAATGGTTCAGTTGGATTTAGACAAAGCTTTTGATCTTGTATCACACGATGTTCTGATGAGTGTCTTGGATTTTGTAAAGGTGGGCAGTATTATCAAAGAGAGAGTGGCTATGGCATATAAGGGTTGTACAACGCAACTGATTGTTAATAAGTTGCTGGGGGGCGCGCATTAACTTGCAACGCTCCATGCGTCAGGGCTGCCTTTTTTCACCATTGTTGTTCAGTTTGTTTTTAGAGCCTTTCTGTGTGAGTGTGATGAACAGCAGTGCCGTCCGTGGATTCAAACTGCATGAGAATGAAGTGCGATTGCTTGCATATGCTGATGTTGTGTCAGTTTTCTGTTCAGATCGCGACAATGTTAACGACGTAGGCCATATTGCGAAACAGTTTTGTACGGCCAGTGGGAGTCGGTAAACTGGGAAAAGTGCTTGGAATATTGGCATGTAGATAGGCCTTCCACTCCAGACGTTTTTGCCAACATGCCATGTGTGAATCTGCCTGCAGAATATTTGGGTGTACCACTAGAATTTTATCGTGACAGTGAGCCGTACTGGAGGCGGCAAGCCACTGAAATGCATGAAAAAGTGGATAATGTTAGAGGAAGGGACCTTTCAATTTTCACGCGGGCCACCATATGTAATCTTTTCTTTGTCTCTAAACAATGGTACACATTATATCTTTTACATTGCTCGCGTATAAACGTGCAGAAGCTGCACCGTGTATTTGCAGTATGTATATAAGTATCAGTGTGGGAATGGTCTAGTCGCACTAATCTTTTTCGTCGTGTTCGGTTCGGTGGTCTCAGTCTGTCACATTTTTTAAGAGAGATCGTTAGTCGTTTTATGTTTCTGCGAGACATAAGAGACCCGTTTTTACGTTCAGTTATTCATCAGAGTCTTGGAAGAGTTTTACTTTCACTAGTTGTCACCACGGACTATGTGCATGGGGCGCTTTATAGTTATCTAAAAAAAGGTAGTTGGTGCATGCAATTTTTTATTGTCATGGTTCTCCAGCGAATATCTAGTGGGAATAAAACGAAAAAGGTTGTATATAGACCTTCTCGACATTGTCTTACTGGTACCACTTTACAGGAATTTGTATCCTGCTGGGCTTGGCCAAGATATATTGGTCCGAGTAAAAAAAATTGCTGTCCCATCTAATTCAAAATCACTTTTCTTTAAACTTCATGCAGGTACTCTAGAAGTTAAAACGTGGATACAAAAAAGGGGACTGTTTGTACCATGGAAAACGCACTGTTTTCTCTGTCGTAAACCTGAAACCATCGAACATGTCTTTCTGGATTGTTGGGAAGGGGTGTTCTTCTGGGACATTCTGCAGAGAACTATAAAAAAAGATTGACCGATTCATGCCTACGGGATCAAATTTTTACCAGTCAATGAAGGAGACGATGGGGCCCCTTATGATACTGTTATGTTGCTCGGCCTTCGCAGTATTTGGAGAAAGTACATGGCAGTCCGCCATGCCGAAATCAATACACTGTCCATTCGTGAGTATTTCCGCCAAAAGATCACGAAGTTTATTGAAGACTCTGAAACTAAAGACCCAATGCAAGAGTGGCTCGAACATCTTGAGCCACTTATTCCTATAATATCATTCTAGTCACTATGTAACCATACCGTTTGTTACCACTGTATGTACTGTTTATGCACTGTATTAGTATTGTATGATGCGCATAAGTAAACAACAAATAAAACTGCAACCTTTCGGTGGCTCAGTGGTTAACGCCTCGCATTGACGATGCGGAGGTCCCACGTTCGATTCCACGCCGGAGTATTTTTTTTTTCTGGAATTCTTCTTTCTTGCGTTTCCATATATATATAGATACGTACATATATAGAGAAATTCCACTGTAAATACGTCACGAAAATGCGGTGGCGCTGTCATCGGGCGTTTGGCTTCACTTAGTAGGCAAAAGACGCTCTGCCTACCGCAGTTTCAGCTGAGTTTTCGATGGTGCATGTGGTGCTCTCAGTCAAGCAACAAGAAAAAAAAAGCGACATGCCAACGAGCTGCGTCGCGGTTGGATGTGCTGAAAGGCAGAAGAAAAGCAGCATAATTTTTTATCGGTTTTCACTTGACGAGGACCATCGCAATAAATGTGCTGCAGCCGTGAAGCGGGCGCACTGGTCCCCGACGCGGGCTTATCGGTTGTACATGTGCGCTGCTGATAAGCAGCACTAACCCCCGTATTACAGTGTCTAGAAATATACTGCCTAGTGTGCTGAGCGCACGCATTCCGTACGAGAGAGGGTGGCCCTGCATGTGATGACTGCACTCAGATGCCACAAGTGGCGCTGCGTGTCGAGAGGGTGCACGAACGCGCGAAATTCATCTCGTCCTGTTGCTGCCGGGGCCTCGCCGCGTTTAAAATCAGTGTGTTACAGCTACCATCTGATTTACTGTGAAATTCGACGGCGTCATATGTACACTGCAACACCCTGATATGTTAAAAACTAAGCGGCAATGCAAAGAAAGGACGTGTATAGTGCCGCTGTGTCAAAGAAGTTATCGGTCGAACAAGGAAAAGGTGTCTTGTTCCTCGCACTAACGGATCCAGCGCGGTTTCCTGAATGGAAAAGTAAGATCAAGAGGGCAGTCAGAAGGCTGAATCCGAAGGCTGTCGTGTGAAAAACGCATTCTGAGAGTGACTCCATCGAACTATCTTTTCGGGTTAGGGGGAATGGTGTCGGGAACGAAATCGCCGTTTAGGCATAATTTCAAATATCAATATTTATCTGAAAAAATTGAAAATATACTTTCAAATTTCATTCACACAGTTTTTCTCCCATTTTATTGTCGGACTCCCTTTCCAACAACGTTTTGGGTATCATATGCGGTGAGTGTCAGATTGTTCATTGGCATGTTATCATTCTTTGTTTTTACTCGAATCCTAATGGAATGCAGGCTAAGAAGTAAAGATTTTTGGGTCTTCTGTGATAATTCTTGCTCTCAAGAACAAAGCACATTTTTAAGATAACTCTGGTGGTTATACTGTCAATGGTTTTTAAAATTAATTTCTTTGCGTACTGCAACCACTTTGAGCCCCTATCAATCTATCTGTCTGTGTGTCTATCTATCTGTCTGTCCATCCATCTGTATATCTATTCTATCTATCTATCTGTCTATCTATCTATCTATCTATCTATCTATATATCTATCTATCTATCTATCTGTCCGCCTGTATATCCATCCGTCTGTCCATCTGTCTTTCTATCTGTCCGTCCGTCTATCTGTCTATTTGTCTATCTGTCTTTCTGTCTGTCCATCCGTCCGTCCGTCTGTCTATCTCTCCGTCCGTCCGTCTGTCTGTGTATCTGTCCGTCTGTCAGTCTGTGGATATATCTATCTGTCTTTCTGTCTATCCTTCCGTCTGCCTGTCCATCTGTCGATCTATATATCTGTCCCTCTGTCTATCCGTCCGTCTGTCTGCCCGTCTGTCCGTTCGTCTGTCCGTCCGTCTGTCTGACCGTCTGTCTATTTGTCCACCCGTCTGTCCGTCCGTCTGTCCATCTGTCTATCTGTCTATCTGTCCGTCCGTCCGTCTGTCTATCTTTCCATCCATCCGTCCGTCCGTCCGTCCGTCTGCCTGTCTGTCTGTCGGTCTGTGCGTGTGTCTGTTTGTCTGTATATCTGTCTGTCTGTCTATCCATCTATCAAATCGCCTACGTCTGGGTGCCCTAACGATCACCTCCTTAACTTAGTGTAATCCAAAATTAGTGTGGGCGGGTAAGATGGTTTGATGAATATGACTCGCTGGTCTTGACATGAATGATTTCACAATCCCGTCACGTACGCCATCAAACCCTTCTCGCCACATCTTTTTAACGCGTGAGCGTTAAGCTGGCATAGGCAACGTTTACACTACGAATGCAAATAATAAACGTTTGTGTCCTAGCAGAGAAATCGAAGCCAAGCAATTTGCGTGGAAACCAAGTATTCTTTTGCAGAGCCACGCCAGGTCTTCGAAATGATTTGCAAGAAGAGCCAAACGTTTGTGAAACCCCAATGCTGATTCCAGTGTTGATTATCCAATTTCTCGCATATATTTAGCGCCACTTCATAATGTTTCACTTAATAAAAATTTACAACAGAGTCACCTTGCATAGCAATGATTCCCAAGTTACGTGGGATCTGCCTGTTGTTTTTTTTTTTTTTTTTGCGGGCAGTAGTGGATGGCGATATGTATGTCACGAAATAATCCTCATTTGGTATTGCAAAGCGCCAGTACTGTGACAGCAATCGAGTAGTTTTTATAAAGCATTATGTAAAAAACACTCAGAAAATGCAGGAAAATAATGGTTGGCCTCGCGCGGCTCGGGCTCTTGAAAGCTTCGCAGCGCTTGTGGAGCGCAAAGATTGAACGCAAATGCACCCTCTCGCACAGCAGCGCACCATGCGGGCGCCGCCGGCAGTCGTCAGCTGCGGGGCCATCTCCTAGCCCGCGCTCAGCACACTAGGCAGTAAGTATATTTCCAGACACTGTACCCGTATTCAAAAACGCTACTTGACCTAAACTTAACTTGAAACCGCCTTCAATGCAGCGCGTTCGCAACGCGTATTTGCGTTTGTGATGCCTTGGCACCGCCTAAAGACAGAGCGTTCGAAACGCGTTTGTGTTGCATTGAAGTCGTTGGCAAGTCAAGATCAAGTCAAGCAGTGTTTCTGAATACGGGGGTAAGTCTCCTGAAGTAATCACTGGCAGGAAACACAGAATATGATGGCGAGTCGTGTCTCACAACATCGTTTTGTTTGTTGACGCACATCGCAGTCCTTGGTGCTTATGGCACGGGGCATGGAGTCGGACTTTCCCGCCAAACACTGGGAGCGGAAGTTACGTGTGGACGTCGCTATAATTCTACCCATAATTTTGACGTCCCCCCATCTGTGTTTACAAACATGGAATGGGTCTATACGGTGCATGACTTCGACGCCAGCGGCGAAATCCAGCCGAGAGTGTCCATATAACTGCTATCGCAATAAAACGAATTTAATCTCACAAGTCACCTGATCATCGCAGTCTACGACGGCATTTTGGCCCGTTACCCTCGGTACATGTTAGGCGTAAAAGCCACCGAGTCCATAAAAGCGTGCCATCTGCGTCTCTAACGCACCAAGTTACACGTATATAAAAGTCGGTACAGTTTTCTTGATATTGCTTCGGTAAAATAGCACAGAAAAGTTCAACACTTCTTTTTAGCTGCATAAATTTATATATTTTGTCATTGTGAAGCGCAAGTGCCAACTAAATGCATATATTCTAAACTTATATTTTTTCGGACTTCCGCGGACTTTGTGAGAGCCTCTGGACATTGCATCAATTCTAGGTTTTCAGATGCCCTACCTCTTGAAGTTCAGATAAGTCTTGCATATGCAAACTACAGTGCCGCAGCTCTTATGGTACATCGTGCCCATTTCGCGACGCCCGAATCCACGATGTAACTACCACACACCTATTGTGCACTTGCAAGGGTCTACATTTAGGCCGTCGTCGTCACCTTCGTGCAACAGGCCTGGTCGATGACCCGACTTTGACCGCTGGATTCGTGGGCGTAACTACCACTCATTACTTGACGTCATACACGAAGCGAATTTTCATGTGTATCTTTAATCAAACGTTATTGTGACTAAAGGCATACTTTTTTAAAATAAAATAAAGTTACAAAATTGCGATAGCGCAACATTCAACTGACAAAACGTTTTTTATATACATACATTCACGTAGGTATAGAATTTCAGAAACATCAAGTTGAGACAGTGTCACATCTAGTACCCTCATAACGAGGCTATGCAGCCGCTCAGTATTTGCGGTAAGGATGTAATTGTCTGCAAATGAAGAGCGACGGTCATCGAGAGTGACATATAAACTAAATACCCAGGTGATGCACCTCGTGTCCATATAATGTGGGGCAGACTTCCTTAATGCAAAAAGAAAGACGAGGCAAAGGCGGGCAGATTAACCAGTGGGCACCTGGTTAGTTACCCTACACAGGGGCTGGCGGGTTGGAAAAAATAGAAAAGATAAGATGGAAAAAAAACTAACCCACTACATCTATGGCACCGTTTGTCACGCATACCCAATTGCTTTCAAGTTGCGAATGCTATGAAGTACTGCCCGACTACTGTCTCGGACGAAGGAGAAGCAATACATGTTGTTAATGAAAACTTGCAAGAACTGGTTTTGCGGTATTGAAAATTTTCAGTGTGATTCAAGCTATTTGGGCCATTATTATAGTGACGAGCGTACGCAATGCACTTATCAGTGACATCAACGCAGCGATAACAAGTAGGTCTTTGCCACGGAGATCATACGTTAAGTATTGTGAACGTTCTATATGAATGTGCAATAGGAGTAAGGGCGGTCACGCAACATCCGCTGCCTCTTACATCGCATCTGCGTCTTTTCGGCTCTCCTATTGTAACGCGTCGGCTGCTGGCGGCGGTGGCAGCTGTAGCTGTTGGTAAATAGAAGCCCTGTGGTTGACTAGAGTATAACATCGCGGCGACGGTCCAGGTGGGGCAGCTGTATTCCTAGACATCTGCTGGTGAATGGAACGTCATTGTCGCTTTCTGGCAATATGAGCGGCTTCTTGGAGTGTTAATCCATTCGTTATGATCTTTTTTATTACGTTTCATTCTCGTTTACTTCCACATGGATACGCCTATTAACCATCGTATCTCAGTCCCCAGCGGCTACGAAGCAACTGACCACGGCGGTGGTCATACCTGCGACGCCGCAAAGGGTGCTAAGAATCTCTGGGTTCCAACAGGCCGCCATTGGAACCTGAACTTAGCAACGTTTAACGCTAGAACCTTATCTCGTGAGGCAATTTTACCCGTGCTATTCAAGAAGCTAGATGGTGTTGAATCGGATAAAATAGGGTGTCATGAAGTTATGGGGATAGATAAGGCCTACACAGTGTTCCAGAGTGAGCACGTCCTTTGCTACCATGGCTTGGCTAAAGAAGAGAACTGCGGGTGCGGTTCCTTATTCACAGAAATATGGCTGGTAACATAGATGTATCACTATAGCATTAATGAAATAGTTGTAAGTATCGTAATTAAACTCAATAAGAGATACAAGATCAAGGTGGTACAGGCTAACGCACCTACATCCAGCCATAATGACGTATTCGTTGAAAACTTCTGGGAAGAAGTGGAATCACCAATTATCAAGGTAAAAACAGTGTAATATACGGATGGGTGACTTCGATGCTAAGGTAGGGACGATGCAGGGTGGATGGAAACAAGGCAGTTGGGGATTATGGCACCGGTACTAGACATGTCAAATGGGAGTTATTAGTACAGTTCGCAGAACGCAATATTTTTAAGATCTTGAACACGTTCTACCAAAAATGAGTGAACGGTAAGTTGACATGGAGAAGCCCTAATTGTAAATATAAGAACTAAATAGACTTTATACTGAGTGCACACCTAGGCAACGTGCAGAATGTGGAAGTGCTCGGCAAGGTACGACGCAGTGACCATAGAATAGTAAGGTCTCGAATAAGCCTACACATGAAGAAGGAGCGACAGGAACTGATACGCAAGAAGCCAATGAGTGTGCTAGCACTGAGATGGAGGTAAAAGAATTCAGAGTCTCGCTTCAGAACAGATAAGGCCCGTTTACATTGACCCGACGAGGGCGCGTTGAGTCGAAATAAACAGGTTTTCTGGACTCGCCCTCCCAATGTATAAGCGGATGCGTCGGGGCGGAGAGTCGTCGCGGCGAGTCCCGTCGACCCGGAGACAGGGGGTAGGTTCACCGAACTCGCCGCGCTCAGAAAGGGCATGTATAACCGGTCGCGCTGAGTTGACGGCTCGTGACCTCTCCCGCCCGCCGTGGTCTCCGCTTCCCCTGTCCCCATCACTCCGACGTTGCTCTTTCTCTGTCGGCCAGTACGCGCGCGCTAGGCACGATGACATCCTCGCGGGCTCCACGCACCATGTGGACAGATGATGAAATAACGACGTTGCTAGCTTTAGTCAACGAGAAAAAACTGAGTGATTTGCTCGATAGCAAGCGGCAAAAAAATAAGGACATATTCATGGTCATGGAAAGATGTTTGAAAGAACAGGGCCTGACGTGGACGTGGCAGCAAATAAGGACCTGTTGGAAGAATTTGAAGAAACGCTTCACGGCTGTAAGTACCTCCCTGTTCGCTTTGATTCGAAAAGTTTTCAGGCGCTTTAATTTCTAATGACTTTTTGGCGTTCGCAAGAACGCCTGCTCCTATGCAAAAGTGGCGGGGAGCCGTCAAAGTGGAAGTGGTGTGCCGCAACAGAACCACTGCTGCCATCACGTTGTGCAGTGTTAGCCAAGACACCAACACAACCATAAAGTACAGCCGGTGCAAACTGAGAAAAAATACCAAGACGGGAGCTGAGATAGCCATCGCGGTGGTGGAGCGACAACTGCGTAAACAACCGCAGCCCACAGCGGCGAGAGCGCAGGCTTGGAGGAGCGGAAACCGGTACCGGAAGACGGGCTTTCGGCTCGCCTCGACGCAAAGCGTCGCTGCGATCACCGCTCACCTCAACTCGTCCGTGCGAGTTCATATAAACTCGGGCGCGTCGAAGTAAGCTGAACCCGCCACTCAACTCAGCCCACCCCCGTCGCGTCCATGTACACGGGGCTATACACGGCTCTTATCAAGAAAACCGGCCTTGGCGTGGACGCAATGAATGATAATCTGACAAGTATCATTACGGAATGTTCAGCGGAAGCTAGAGGTACGGTAGCTAGACAGAAGACTGGAAAGCTGTCCCAAGAGAAGAATAACCTCATTAAGAAACATCAGAGCACGGAATCTTCAAACACAGCAGACAAAATAGAACTGGCAGAGCTGTCAAAGTTGATTAATAAGCGTAAGATATTCGACTTAAGAAGTTATAAAATGGAGAAAATTGAACATGCTCTGAAGAACGGAGGAAGCGTCAAAGTGGTGAAGAGGGAACTTGGGATAGACAAAAGCCAGATGTATGTACTAAGGGACAAGTAAGGCAAACTAACTGAAATTCCATCTAGCCAGGGCATGCATTTAAGCTGGCGTACGGTTCGAGCCGACCAGACATAGTCGTCCAAGAAAGCTTCGTGCCGACGCAGTAAAAACAGGAGCATCTGAACACTCGTGAAGTGCCAGGAAGAATGAATCTTTATTCACATTGAACGCACGCCTCTTAGCTCATGTTCTAGATGCTGAAGGAACATGGCCTGCATTTTACTTGGACAGAACAACTACCAATATGGATAGGACAGTTGAAGTAGTGGAGGAGTCTGGCAGAGATTTGTACGGTAGCCGGGACAACCACGACCATAACGTAAGAATTAATAGTAACTCAGATGACATCCCATCCCTAACATCACTAATGACCGAAGAAGTCAGGAAAGCCTTGGAGGGAATGCAAAGAGGCAAAGCTGCTGGTGAAGATCAAGTGAGATCAGATCTGCTAAAGGACGGAGGACCCTGTTTACGAAATGTCTCCTGACAGAGAGTATACCCGAATCTTGGGAGATTGCTAACATCATCTTAATCCGGAAAAGGGACGAGAAGGACTTGAATGATTAAAGGCCGATCAGCTTGCTCGCCGTCGTATACAAGCTATTGACAAAGGTAATTGCTAAGAGAATAAGACAACATTAAAATTCAATCAAAGGAACAAGCAGGATTTCGAACAGGCTACTCGACAATTGACCATATTCATACTATCATTCAGGTAATAGAGAAATGCTCAGAGTATAACCAACCACTATACATAGCCTTCATAGATTACGAGAAGGCGTTTGATTCAGTAGAAATATCAGCCGTCATGCAGACACTGCGGAATCAAGGCGTAGATGAAGTATATATAAACATTCTGGAATAAATCTACAGGGGATCAACTACCACCATTGTGCTTCATAAAGAAAGCAACAGAATACCAATCAAGAAGGGTGTAAGGAAGGGGGACACAATCTCCCCAATGCTATTTACCGCGTGCTTACAGGAGGTTTTCAGAAGCCTAGAATGGGAACAGTTAGGGATAAGAGTTAATGGAGAATACCTTAGTAACTTGCGCTTCGCCGATGACATTGCATTACTGAGTAACTCAGGGGACAAATTGCAACTCATGATTACGGAGTTAGACAAGGAGAGCAGAAAGGTGGGTCTTAAAATTAATCTGCAGAAAACAAAAGTAATGTACAACAACCTCGGAAAGGAGCAGCGCTTCGAGATAGGTAATAGTGCACTTGAAGTTGTAAAAGACTATGTCTACTTAGGGCAGGTAATAACCGCAGAACCTAACCACGAGATTGAAGTAACTAGAAGAATAAGAATGGGGTGGAGCACATTCGGCAAGCACTCTCAAATTATGACAGGTAGATTGCCACTATCCCTCAATAGGAAGGTATATAACAGCTGCACCTTGCCGGTACTTAGCTACGGAGCAGAAACCTGGAGACTTACAAAGAGGGTTCAGCTTAAATTGAGGACGACGCAGCGAGCAATGGAAAGAAAAATGGTAGGTGTAACCTTAAGGGACAAGAAGAGAGCAGAGTGGATTAGGGGACAAACGGGGGTTAAGGATATCATAGTTGAAATAAAGAAGAGGAAATGGACATGGGCCGGGCACGTAGCGCGTGCCCGGCCCATGTCCAAAAACAAAGAACTAAAGTTGTCTGCAACAGTCACAGCAGAAAACAGCACTTTTGCGATAGGTGGAGACGGTGGAAGTTCTAAACAAACATGTCTACCTAAAGCAGGTAGTAACCGCGGTGCCAAACCTTGAGAGTGAAATAAGAATAAGGATGGGGTGTATCGCATTCGGCAAGCCTTCTCAAATGATAAATGACAATCATCCACTAGCTCTCAAGAGTAAGCTTTATAACAGCTGCATCTTGCCAGTACTTACTATGGAGCGGAAACCTGGAGTCTTACAAAGAGGGTTCAGCTTAAAATGAGGATGACACAATGAGCCATGAAAAGGAAAATGGTAGATGTAGCCTTAAGAAACAAGAAGAGAGCAGAGTGGGTCAGGAAAAAAACCGGGTTTAAGGATATCATAGTTGAAATCAAGAAGTAGAAATTCACATGAGCTGGGCACGTAGTGCGTAGGCAGGATTCCCGTTAGTTATTAAGCGTAACTCACTGGATTGCCAGAGAAGGCAAGCGGGTGAGGGGGAAACAGCAAGCTAGGTGGGCAGATGAGATTAGGAAGTTTGCGGACATAAAGTGGCAGCAGCAAGCACAGGACCGAGTTGACTGGTGGAACATGGGAGAGGCCTTTGTGTCCTGCAGTGGGCGTAATCAGGCTGATGATTATGATGATGGTGACGATGAAGATCATAATCATGGTGATTCATGATTAAGACTGAAAACTCTCTTCAAGTAGAATGTCGGGTGTTCGCGAAAAACCCTCTGCGCCTGTGTTTATTTCGTGCCGTTGCTTATCAGCCACTTCCACCAATGTAGTACGCAGTCCACGCCACCGCCGAGCTGAGTTTTACCGCTGCGCGAGTTGAGTGCGAGCGACAAAAAGCGCGCGCTTCAACAGGGAGTGCCAATGTCAGCCTTGCTCCTCAGCTGTGTTGATGGAGTTTGAGCCTTCTTGCATGGTCCGTGACAGACTGGTTCAACTCCACATTGTCTTCGCGAAGAAAAGGCATAGAATATAAGGCAACAAGACCACGTTAAGCCTCTCAGATCAGCCGGAATGGTTGTTTCCCAAGCTTTACATGACTAAAGCAAACTTCTACCTTTTATCATTAGCGGACAGTCTCTTAACAAAGCTGCTTGTGATTTATGAAAGTTGGGACATTTCAGAGCAGTTGCGGGCACTACGGTTTTGTTTACCTCCTCGCTTTTACGTGCCATTCTCAATGACTTCAGATCACCTTTTTTTTTCATTTCCGTTTCAGTGTGGAGAGCGAAGAGTGATTGGCACTGGCCGGCATACAATCCTCAAATTTACGACCAGGATGATCAAAGACATCACAAAAAATGGCGGACCAGTAGGACAAAGATAAACGGAGTAATCATTGCTACGACGTTGTGTGCGCATTCAAATAGCTATATACACAGAGCTTCATGATTATAGTTCCGACCGCAAACGTCTATAGGCTGCGTAGGCTTTATCGCAGTGCGGACGGTAGCTGTCTGTACAGTTTCCTTGATGCGCGACGTTCGGACGTGACGGCCTTCTGCCGGCCACCGATGCGCGCCGACACTGATGGGGCGATGCATCCGTCTACCAGAGCACGTGCATGTGGGCGTCTCACGGCCAATTATTACGCCTGACGCTTTCGTATTACTACGTCCGCAGCTCGTGCGGCGTACGGCCCCAGGAATTTTGCACGGCGTGTGGACAAAGATCGGCAACCATAATGCGTGGCTAACCAATCGAGGTAAGGTCAAAAGCGATGAGCCTCTAGACGGGCTCATACGATATATCTTCACCCAAAGCGTGCTGTATTGTATCTACGGTCATTTATCAACCGTATATGCGCGTGCACCGTGTAAGAAGCCGTTCATCTGAGGTGAAGCCTTCCTGGGGTGGAAGAAAAGAGGCGATTGAGGGAAAATCAGCCCCACCTATAGTGAATTCATCGTCCACAACATCTATAGCAGTGTCAATGTCATAAGCCACCTAGAGCTTCCTTTTGCTGCCCACTTTCTGCCGCATCAAGGACGGTGAATAGGCCTTCAGCTAAGGAAGCTAGAAAAATAAATCATTGAAAACTTCACTCGGGGGATGTATAGCGTGCGAGGATGCATACGAAGCATTCGTTTCACTAGACGGCTATTGAACTGATTGATTAAAGTTTATTAACCAATAGCTAAAATATATATTATAAACCTTGCTCCACTTTGTCACCGGAACAGCTATGATACATGCTTGTGATACACTAACGGAACACCTGTGATGCATGATCTGCGCTAAGAAGCGGCAGTGTTTTGGAATATTTTGCACCATAAGATCTTTCTTCTTTATTTTATTAATAATGCTTTCATTATTGACCAGACACAGTTAAGGAGCTACCAATATTTGACAGTCTACAGAAAGAGATAGAGAAGTTCGCTCTGCACGATGGAGGCGTCGAAAGACAGCAACTCATGAGTGCCGTCAGAGCTGATGACTAAGGCCAGCAAAAAAAAGACAAACACGCAAATGAAACTCCTTTTGGCGGCATCATTTGCATTGCCTATTGCTTCTTTTAGCGCCATAGCGTTAAAGAGCTTTTTTCGCTGAAATTCTGGCGTTTGTGTCCGCGTCGTTGTTTGTGAGCAAAACATCATGCACGCGATCAAAAACTTGAGAACTATGCAAGAAAACGAATATTAAAAAATTCTGGGTTCGCGTGGGTACCCGAGAGAGCTCATTTGCGTGGGAAGTGGGTGTTTCATCACACAGCCACGCTTCCGCTTGTGAATGCAAAAAAAAAAAAAACACAACTTCCTCTGCTTGGAAAAGCAGCGAAAATAACTCGTGCTTTTCTACAAACACATGAATCCCGTATACAACAAGAAATATGGCTGTAATAATGCATGGTACAAGCGTACAATGCCCCCAGGCGTCACAACATATGATTATCATAATTACTTCATGTCTTAATTATAGCCGGCCATCCACTAAAAAAGGCGCACGCGTTACTGCTCCTATTCCCTTAAGGCCACGTAGTGGGTGCCTAGAAAGTCCAAAAAGATTTCATGCACTAATTGTGTGTAGTATACGCACTAGGGACAGGATATCGCTATT
The DNA here is from genome assembly GCF_043290135.1 of Rhipicephalus microplus. Lineage (NCBI taxonomy): Eukaryota > Metazoa > Arthropoda > Arachnida > Ixodida > Ixodidae > Rhipicephalus > Rhipicephalus microplus. Next base: position 39,888,911 of record NC_134710.1, on the reverse strand, counting down.
GCGTTCAACTTTAAAGGCAAAGCTTAAGGATCCCTAATTTGTTTTCTGACTCAGTTGTCTACAAAGTGCCACATTCAGGGTGTGCTGCAATCTTTATTTGCAATATTGCAACTTACGAACGTCTACCTAACGAAACTCGCGATTTAACTAAGATTTTGGCTATCAATATGGCTCATACCAAGGTTTGAATGTACTTAAGATGAACATTACCGGTTACCGTCAGAAGTCAAAAATTGGCCCCGTATCTGCATGTTACACTGCAAATGTCGTCGAAAGACGATAGTGTTGCGCCTGGAGAGAGTAAACAAAACGTTTATTTGAACTTCTGCGCAAGACAATCGGTGAATGGTATTCTGGAGGCGCTATGTCCGAGTGCCTCGAGCGTGCAGCGGAGGCGAATAAGCGTATCAAGCCACGTCACACGTGAGACATGAGCGCTACCTGGCCGTCCTCTTGGAAAACGAAGCGCGCGACGTGCGCGCCCGTCTCGGAGCTGATAACGTGTAGAACGCAAGGCGACGGGTAGGGGCCATCACCGTGTCGTCTTCGCAAAGCGCTCGAAACACTTTCCGTTTCGTGCAAGCGTTGCATGGTCAGCGCAGCGTCAGTAAATGCCACGGTCCTTGGAATTACTTATGTATGCCTTTTCTACTAAACGATACACATACAGAATGTTGACGCATTGTTATGGTGCTTCAGATATGCGCAATAATTGCTTTTTAATCGACAATCACACAGGTATGAGCGCTGAATTTCGAGCAATATTAATGGACGCTGCGGATGTGGTCGGCCGTTTGGGGTATCGTCTGGTGCCTTTTAGGGTACCGTTAAGGGCGGACAGACAGACAGACAGACAGACAGACAGACAGACAGACAGACAGACAGACAGACAGACAGACAGACAGACATGCAGGCCAAAATTTTTGCGTCGAAGGTCCCCAAGAAGGACTATCGTCTTTAATATTAGATTTTGTGGACGTTACGACGTTTAGAGTGTAATCTTAGCGTTAGCAGACATCTGATGGGGGAAAGCCTGCTTTGTTTCAATTTGGACTGCGTGTGGGCGTTTTATAAACAACATGCTAAGAGTCTTCGTGAGGGCGAGACGACGCGTAAGGCAGAAAAGTTTAGTCCCACTGGCTGGAAGTTATCGGGCAGACCTCAAAGCGATATTTGGTTATCTTGCAAAATAAAACAAAAGGGCTAGAAGCACTGCCGCTTGTCACTTTATATACAACGGAGCTGACACCATCATGGCTCCTCTCCAAGCCTTGCTGTCACTTGATGTCAGGCGCACGACAGATCATATATTGATACTTTCGACATGTGCGCTGCCTTCCTGGTAACCACTACGAGACCAGCTGCGCAATAATCCGAGCACAAGACACGGGCACAAGAAGTATCAGATGAGTGCGCACAACAAGAAGCACACGTCATGTGCCATTCATTTGACATATGGAAGGAGTAGGTATGTTCAATGTTGTACCTTGACAAACAAACATCTATGTTTATGGTAAGTGAGTTGCCTGAACAATACGAAGACAAAACTGCTGCTGCAATAATTTAGTGACATGTGGCTTCATATTGCTTGACGTGCAACATGGCAGGCAGAAGATCTTGAAGGTGCGTACGAGAAGGAACACTAGTCTGTATCGTTTTAATGTGTGCTTTTCGATAAACCTGTCCAGACGCCTTTTTGGGCTAGTTTCTTCATACGTGCAGGAAAGCGGTGTCAGAAAACGCAAGGGGCCTCACGAAGAGGAACGACACGCTGAGAGGGTGCACTAACAACTCCGGGGTGGTACAGCATCCCGTTTGCGTGTATTTACTCTTCGTCTAATGATACTAAGGTTTAACGTACGAAATCACGATATGATTATAAGAAACGCCGTAATGAAAGGCTCCGGAAATTCCGACCACCTAGACTGCTCTCAGTGAAACTAAATTTAAGTACACGGGACTCAACCGTTTTTTCCTCTATCAAAAAGGCGGCCACCGCAGCTGGCGTTCCATCCCGCGACCTACGGGTCATCAGGCGAGCACGTTTAAGTACTATGGCGGATGTTCCTCTTCGTCTAGTGACTTACGTTCTCTGGCGCTGTTTTACTGCCTAGATCAAGGTGTGCCAATAAAAATAAGTAGATAAATTAATAAATAAAATAATAAAAATAAGAATAAAAAGTGGGTAATTGAAATGTTTTGCGGAAAACTAAAGCAAGAGTAAAACTGATGCACTTGATGTCTGATTTTTGGGGCTACAATATTATAATTAGCTCGACGCGATGGTTCAACTGAAATCTGTATATTGTTCTATTTACAAAAATAAAAATAGTACAGTTTTCAGACAAATCTCGACGAATTCCAGCCTCCAGAGAGGCCCACACAAAGATTCGCGTTGAAAACATTGTTGATAGCAACAAAATTGGTCATCATAGTCAGCCATAGTGGTGTGCGTGTTCCGGTGCGTGTGCGCCTTCGTGTGTGAATGCAGGAACAGCGCAACCTAGAAGTAACTACTTCTAGGTTGCGCTGTTCCTGCATTCAGTTATGTCCTACCAACTTGCCCAAGCTTCCACGCTCCATGCCTTCGTGTGTGTTTTGAACGTAATTATGAGTCAGTGGCTATCCACCAGCCGGTAGCGTATACGAAGGTGTTTCTTACTGCTGGTGGATACTGTTACTTTGACATTCAAAGCCATGTTCTGCCTGTGGAATCTCAACACATTCTATCTGGCGAACAGGCCAATACTGGGCGTAAAGCAATATCCCGTACGCTGTACCTTATAGCTGTCTGTTCGGGCACAACTAGTGGTATACGCAAAGGAGTGGATATGCGTAAGATGGAAGATTCAACATGTGAAAATTATTTTAACACAGAGTGCGGCTACAGTCAGCCGAAGCCAGCGCCAGCGTGGCCTCAGCGGCACTTCGCGTTCAAGAATTTTCTATCTGAGTGGTACAGTTGCATTACAGTTTCCCTGGTCCATTCAAAAGCCATGCTGCAACAATTTGTCTATTCTATCCCATACGCATTGATTAAGCCACTTGAGTGGTGCCTTTTATACTTAAACACTGAGTCTGTGCCACAGTGTAAAGTTTAAGAACATCCAGTTCCTCAAAGTTGTCTACCCAGTTGAAGGATGCTATCCCATAAAAAAGGACACCAATATTCACGCAATCATAGTGCTAGCTACACCACCCAAAAAAATAAACAATAAAAACACGGAAGATTAATGCTTGCTGCCGATGGATTTCCTCGAAATCTGCTCTATTTACATATTATATCTACGTGCGTTTGAATAAACTGAAGAGCCCTGGACTCGTTGAGCGCGTCTCTATGATTTTTACAGCCACGATCGTCATCACAGGCTGCTATGCAGCTCACTGGGCGGCGCAACGACTGTCCTTCAAGCAGGCCGGACGCGCCGACGGCGTTTAGGTTTCTCGAACTGCTTATTTTCTGGGAATAGAAGCCCGCGCCATCAATATTAAGGGCTGTCCGTTGCTGCCTCCGTAAAAAGAAGACATACGAAAAGTCATGGACGTTTATCATAAGTGAATAGCTGTCTGCAAGGGCACCCGAGAATTCGATGATATGCATTGCGTCAAATTTCCGCCACACAACGTTTCAGATGGCATGCATTCAAGGCCTCAAAGAGAAGAATTTGCTTCCATATCTGACGATAGTATTGATTACACACATTGTCATCCGAGAAGGAGGTGTTGGTATTCGCGTGCTCACTTTTTTTACGAAATCTGTGCAGTAGAAACAAAGTGTTACGAATTTCGGCTTCAGTGAAACGCGTCCGCCCTGGCGCTTATCACGTGGCCTCCACCTCCAGCAGACGCACATAAATCTACCCTACGTCGGTGAAAAACGCTCAAGTGTTCAACACGTGCACTTGGCGCGGTATGCTCTCACTTTCTCTCCGTCTGACTATGCACTCTTGCGCCATCCGTATTCGCCTTGATGAGGGCAGGTGTAGCGAGAAGCATTTTCTTTTTCTTTCTTCCGTTTGTTGACACCTCTCTTTTAGGCACACATCCTTGGTTCATTGTCAGGGCCACGCTGATTTTGGCACGAATACGGCTTTCGCAAGCGCGCCGCGCTGAGCATCCGGGCCAATTATACCTCGCGCATCTCTCGGAGGTCGGCCGCGGGGGAATCCCGCCAGCTCGCTCGGGAGGTGCCGATCTTCGCGAATGCTCTCCCGGACGGACAGCGCTTGCTTCCTGGTTGTATTGTGAGGGCCGCGCAACTAGGGGCGTGTCATCTTTCTCTTCTTGACCCCGAGGTCCCTGCGAGCCATGCCTGCGTCAAGAGGGCTCTCCCGCCACTTCCACTCACTCGTCTGTGACGCGTGAGACGCGTGTCGTGGCTTCGGGGACTCTGTTCAGCGTCGTACTTTTAGGCACGGACGGGCTGCTGCTTTAACCTTCGCCAGACTGCACTGCACAGGGTCTCTCGGATATCTCGGTCCGAGCTTCAAAATATCCCTGTAAGCGTTACGAGAAAGCAACCAACATACCCCTGTTCTCACAAACGCTCCTGGACTCGACTTTCACCCTTCACTTGATAGAGTTTATCACAGCGCCACAGCGCGGCTCAAAATGACGCTGCGCTACTCAAGAATCGCAGCAGATTGTCGCTGATATGCAGTGACTTGCCGTGCCTAGAGACGGCGCTCCCATCGGCTTTCTCAAGTGAAGGTGAAGCGTTGAGTGAAGGAACGTTCTAGAATACGGGGGTTAGTGTTCCTCATTTCCCTCATCACCAGCACAGATGTTAATATGAAACTCAGATAACTAGTTAACTTTTAATTAATTATTCGTAATTCATGTGTAGCTTTAAACGCCAAAACATCGAAGGAGAAATTAAAGGGCTAATCAATTACCCATCATGCTGGTCTAGTGTAGTGCTGCTGACACGAAATTTACGGGATCAAATACCGACCGTGGCAGCCGCATTTCTATGGAGGCAATACGCCATACGCCCGTATACGTAGACTTAGGTACACTTCAAAGAACACCAGGACGTTTTCCGCTACGACATTCTTCGTAGTCATGTTGCTGTTTTGCGACGTAAAACCCTACATATTATTATTATCTCATTCAGTAGTGTCCAAATACCTTCTTTTTTGCGACAATAACTAACGTAGAGTTATTTTTTCCAAACCTTTTAATACTATAGAGTTCGTGACATGAACCATAGAGTTTAAGCTTGAATCATATAATTCAAGCTTAAAGCGCACAATACTACTAAGTCGCGTGGAAGACACGCGCCGCACGAGTGCTGCACTTCCTATTTCGATTTTATCAGTCGTCTATTAGGCGTCTTTCTCGCGTCCTTGTACCATTTTGTACATCATGCTTTAATATGGCCACCTGACCACGCATGCGTGCCATGTGCGTACTTGTGTGTTTTAATTTTCACCGAAGACCGAGACAACCGCACCTGCATTAACAAAACTTCCCACTTCGCTGGTCTGTTTCATTCACCAACTCATCAGGGATAGTTGTCATTCAAGCTGCAGTAAACACGATGACGTTTAGATAGTCGCGTTTCGCATCTACAAGAGCAGAGCTTGGTGCTCTGAGTGCTGCTCTACAACATGATTACGTCTGTGATTACGTCTGTGATTACCTCTGTGATGACCCATTTACGTCTGTGATGACGTAAATTGGTCATATTTTTAATGTTCTAAATAAATATTGTTGGATGTTAACATCCTAAAGCTACCATTAGATTATAGAGAAGCTGTGGTGGAGGCCTCCAGAAATTTTGACCACTTGGGTTCTTTAACTTGCATCTAAATCTAAGCACACTGGCCTCAAGTATTTTCGCCTCCATCAGAAAATGCAGCCGCCACGGCGAGGATTCACTCCCGCGAACTGCAGCTCAGAAGCCGAGTGTTTGAGCCACTAGACCACCGTGGCAGGAGGGTCATAATTTTCTTCGCGAGGGCAGTCTTACAGAGTTTCTCAGCTTGCCCAACGCAATAGCGCTGACGAAAAATCGCTACAAGAGGTGATAACTTATCACCATAAAACTCGTTAAAAGTTATCACCATAAGGCACTGAAAACGCGTGATAAAGGAATCGTTAAAAAAAGAAGAGGTCTCGGGTGCCGCCTAACAGGTGATAACCTGCCGGTAAAGCACTTACTTTCCAGAGCAGGATTGCCTACCCTGCTGCAGCACTTGGCCGCTACTACCTTTATGAAAGTACTAACTGACCCTCGGCCCTCAGTCTCCAACGGCTGCAAAGCAACTGTCCAAGGTGGTGGTCAGACCTGCAACGCAGCACAGGGTGCTAAGAATCTCTCCGTCCGGACAGGCCATCGTTGAAATTGGAACTTGGCTTTGTTCTACTCTAGAACGCTATCTAGTGAGGCTAGTCTAGCTGTGCTATTCGAGGAATTAGAGAGTGCGAAAAGGGATGTAATGTAGAGAGTGTGAAAGGGATGTAATGTGTGAAAGGGATGTAAAATGGATGTAATGTAGAGAGTGTGAAAAGGGATGTGCGATAAGAGATGTAAGGGCTATGCCAAGTTAGGAGGAAAAGTGAGGTTATACGGTGCTGAGAAAGAACACGTCCTATGCTATCGTGGATTATTTGACAGAAAATTACTAGGAGTGAGGTTTCTTATGCACAAGAATATCACTGGGTACATAGAGGAATACTACAGAATTAGTGAGAAAGTGGCAAATATCATAATTAAGTTTATAATTGATCTTATTACGAGGTACAAGATGAAGGTGGTACAGGCCTACGCGCCTACATCGAGCCATGATGATCATTTGGTTGAATGCTTCTATGAAGACGTAGAGTCAGCCATTAATAAAATAAAGACACAGTATACTATTCCGAAAAGCGACTTTAATGCCAAAGTAGGCAAGAATATAGCTGTAGGCCATGCGGTGGGGTAATATGGCATTGGCTCTAGAAATGCCTGCGAGGAGTTCGCAATGGAGTTCACCAAACGTAATAATTTACGAATCTTGAATAACTTCTACGAAAAACAGGCTAGCTGTAAGTAGACGAGATGTAGTCCAAATCACGGAACATGTAATGAAATAGATTTCATTCTGTGTGCACACCCAGGCATTGTACAGGATGTAGAAGTACTTGTGTACTTGTACACTGCATGTAGATGCAGTGTCCACAGAATGGAAGGAGCTCACATTCAACTAGACCTAAAACTAAAAAAGCAAAGGCACAAATTGAAAGGCAACAAACAGGAGTGGAAGTGGACCGGAGTTTTTTTTTTTTTTTTTGCAGCTAAGTGGGCAGGAGTAATGCTGCTTTGGAGTAGAATATCGTAGCTGAAATCAAAAAGAAAAAATAGACAAGTTCTGGGCATGTATTCAGTAGGTGAACACCCTCTGGTCATAAGAGTAACTGACTGGATTCTCAGAGAAGGCAAACGCAGGAAGGGGCACAGAAAGTTATGTGGGCCGATGAGATTAAAAAGTTCGCAGGTGTAACGTGACAGCAGAAAGCACAAGACCGGGTTGATTGGCGGATCATGAGAGATGCCTTTGCCCTGCAGTTGGCGTAGTCAGGCTGATGATGATGATGATGATGATGATGATGATGATGATGATGATGATGATGATGATGATGATGATGATGATAATAATAAGGCTCGTGCGAAAGGAGATAACATGAAATATCAGTGAGGGTCATGAAGTAGTATTATTGGTGTTGATGACATCAAAAACGATGCAATTATTTGATTAGAATAAATTTGACTGGTTCCGGCCATTCTAGTTTTCAAGCAGTAACACTACAACAAAACTCTATTTCTGGTTCAGAGTAGAAACCACACTAATTAGTAGTCCCTTAGTTTTTCTTTTTTTTTTTTAAGTGTCGTAGGAATTAGCTTAATCCTCCTTTAGGGCTGCAACAACTGTGACGAATTTATCACTACAATGGAACGTTATTCTGCCACCTCTGGATTGGCGCTGGTTTAACGAAGTCATAAAAGCTCTGCATCAAAATAGTTGGTAGACTTACATGCGGCTGCTATGAAACTGAACGACCCACTGAGCACGGCCTGCGCGTTTGAGTTCGTTATGAAATTCAATGATACCTACTTCAAATGTCGCTGAACTGAGTGGACCCTGCACCTATTTCAGAAGCCAAAAGTTTTGGACGACAGCCATGAGCGCCGATGACGCAGAAAGTAATGAAGGCGTTGCTAGTGAATGTTAAGGCACCACGTATATGTGTAAGGGCACCTCGAAACGTGTGCGCGATTAGTGTTCGCTCTTTTCCTCCTTATATTTTCTACACAGCATCATCCATGTCCCAGTGGAAGGCAGCCATCGGGACGAACATCTGCCTAACCACCTTCCCTTTCTTTTCTCCTCTTTCTCTCTATCGCACACTCTATGGCTCAGCATTCACAAGGCATTTTGTTTAGCCGGCCACACTAACTTATAATAGGGCCATCATAATTACCTGGATGGCATTCTTTTGCGTGAGCAATTATCGCATAAGGGTTTCTAATGATCCGCTCCGACCTGGTATTCTAAAAAATGTTGTTATGCTAGTATATAACAGCCAATTTCGGTTTGATGTTTTTCAACTGCGGGACAGTTTAAGCCGGCCGAGATGTGACCATTGCGAACAGAAGACGATCACCGTAATGAACCGGTACGTGCTCACTTCATCCTCCTCGTCATCGTCTTCATGTTCTGCACGTTCGGCTCCCAAAACATGGCATACCATAGCCTTGCGTCGTAGCAAGTGAGTGGGAAAGGAAAGTAAGGGTGAGGAGAGAAAAGAGGAAGGGTGATAGCCAATGCATAAAATAGAAAGAAGGAGAATTGAAGCGGCGGGGAGGGAAGACAAAGAAAGGAAAAATGCAGAAATCGAAAATAGACCAACCAAGAAAGAGAAAAAGTTAGAGAGAGAGAAGTGGAAATAAACAGACAGAAAGTACACAAGCAAAAAGAAATAAGAAAATGTAAAGAACTATACGAAAAGAAAGAAAGAATATATTTGCGGGACTTCACAAAACAGCAACAGAAAAGACTTCTTAGGTGCCCATCAGTCCAGCTGTCTCTGTGATGCGTTTCTATAGCGTTTATGCGAGGACAAAACTAACAAAATATACATGCAAATACTGAAAAAAAGGCAGTAAGAACGGTTTTAGAACGCTTCTTAGAGCAGTCTTACGGTATCTTTGTCTTCGTGTTTGCACGTTTTCTTTTCCTATTTCGTCTAAGCAATCGAAATACAACAAACTTCAGTGTTCCAACAAGCCTAACAAGCTGCTTCACGTTTAAGCATTGCGCCTTCGGTGCTAACTATGCTAACTTTTTCTTTATTTCTGGGGAGCGTTTTAACAGTCCAGAATGACTCGACTCGGGCTAAGAGAGACGCCTTGCGGAAGGGCTTGGGCAAATTTAGACCGTTCTTTTACATGCATTGAAATCACACACAACGCACGCCTCTAGATTTTTTTGCTTTTACCGAAATGAGACCAACGCGAGTGGAATTCAGCCCGCGTACTCGGGTCAGCATAATAATAACTGATGTGGTTTAACATTCGAAAATCATCATATGATAATGAGAGATGCCGTAGTGAAGGGCTCTCGGGTCAGCCAGCAGACGAAAACTGTAACCAGTAGATGACCGCAGAAAAAGCAACAAGCAAATTTCAGTCAGGGCCCAGCTGAGGATAGTATAGCGAAAGCCTTCATCATCAATCATGGCGAGTAATAACGAATGAGGAGTTTTGTGTATTAGGTTCCCGTTACTTAAATGTCTTTTTCTCACTGAACAACAATTTTCTTTTTTTTTTGGAATTCTATTTAATGACGGGTGCAATGACTCAAGCACGCAATTTCGTCCTCTGTGTTAAACAAATATCAAAAGTTGAGCGGGCTTGGTTGTTTGTCACGTTAAAACCACGATATGATAAGAGACACGCTGTTATGGGGTCTTTGTATTAGCCTAATATTGAGCCGCAGGAGCATCGTAAGGTGCACGTAACCGTACGTGCACGTGCACCTTATGGTCGAGCACCACCCTGAGCATAACGCCTGGTATACTTAACAGTGAAATTGTTAGCTTGGTTTGAACCACTAGGAAATATTGTGTACATGTACTCAGAGTGCTCTTAGAGAAACATATATCTATGTTTATAGTTTATAGTTAGTGTAAAAGAGAAGCATTGTTAAAGGTGATGTACAAGAACATTATCGTATGTTGTTAAAACTTGCTTAAATGTCTTCCTTAGCAACTGCTAAGGAAGGCACTTGCTTGCCCGACAAAGAAAAGCCCTCTTGTCGACACGTGGTTGCCAGTGACGTCCTCTGTTCCGATAGTTTTTCTTCACTTCAAGCCTTCATCCTGCCATTAACTTCACCACTGTTTACCGAGTGGTGTTACTCTTGTCCCTTGTTTGATCCCGTGCGAATATATTGGCTTGATGTGGAAATTATTTTTCTCCTTCTCCACAACAGATCATTCGCAGTCTGTTTTTCTACAAAATGACAGCTCCATGTACCCACACCAAACAGAAACAGCGCCTGCACTTGCAACTATAAAAAACGAAACAATGTGAAAAGGAACTCTCCAAATAACACAGCGAACATTCGGTCAACATTTTCTGATTTGCCGTCATGGACTGCATACAACTGGTCGATACAGGGCGTACACCAACGCTGATATGCTGCAAGTTGTGCCTCGGGCAGTCCTGAGTAGCCGTATGTGTTTGTTCTTTATCTTTCAATCTAAACAAAGAAAAGTTTGGGTGCCTACGTGACTGTTGTTTCGCTTGTTAAATTTCTGTGCTTCACAGAGCCCCAACGACAGCTGCCGCCTTTATACAGCTTTGTATATCGTTTTATTCTCCAAGACCGCCTTGGGGCATGGTGTAAATAAAAATAGCGCTGCCTATTTCAACATGACTGTCGTGAAAGACGTGTATGTGGTCAATGCGAGCCCGCTGTTTTGCTTGTCAGTTTCTGCGTAGGCTCGGTTCTGACCTCATCTCGCCCATGAGGCAATGAGGTAGTCTTCGCATGTGACATTGTGAGGCCACCGTTACCTGTTGGCATTGGATAGCTTAAATGAGATGCCCGGAGGCTGACTTTTCAATCTGATCTGAAGGAAAGAAGGATGGGACCTTAGACTATCGATGTTTTACAGCCGTATCTTGGTGTTTATTTATGCATTCTGTTACACTGTTACAGCTGAGTGCATTGACAGCGCATAGAAAAAATGGGGGGGGGGGGGGGCATGGACAGACAGAAACACAATTGAGAACTGTAATAAAGCTGGCTTTGGTCCTACTATATCTGTGTTTTTTATGTCTCTTAAGCGAAGAAAATGCATTGAACTGCAGTATTCTTGCCTTCCTAGCGAACCTTTTCGACACCACCTTTGAGTCTCGCTCGTCATGCCTAGTTTTAATAGTTTTTCGCGCTGGTGCACAAGCTCCTAGATATTCGTTTTGAAAGAAATAACTTGCCACCGGCAATTATCTTTTCGTCCACTTTTCTTTCTTAACATTTACATTACGATTACTTCTAATAACGTCCCCTGTACTTTCCTTGGCTTCATTGTTTGTTAGTTATCATGTATATTGTGAGCGCGACAAGCAAATGACTCTTTATTCTCTTTGATATCATCATCACCTGTACATCTTCTTCATCTGAATATATCATCACCGGCGTGATTTAGCTCAAGCCTGGCTGAATAAACCGGTTCCTCACAAGTGGTGGAGGTGCTGGGTAGTGGTGGTAGTCATGCTGAGGGCGGGCGAGTTCACGTCAAATAGAGAACGGTGTCTATTTAACAGGGCGAGCAAATCTTCAGTTTGATCAGGTGTTAAGTCATTGCTTATTGTTGCGGACACAGGTGTGGCAGAGGCATTGAATGGCAGTGATTGTGACTTCGGAACATCGTTGTGGTTGTTGTTCGGAAGAGCAACAATCGCAACAGGCTCACTGTCGACCGCGCAAGATACTGTTGAGCCACAGGAGAGCAGTACACACTCGGGCGTTTGATTTATGGCGGTTAGGTACGTAGACCCATCGAAGAAGCGAATAAACCCTGGTGTGATCACAATGCCCCTACGTAGGGTATGACCGTAAGGGAGAATTAGTACGTCACCATCCAGACTGACGGCTCTCGTATTGTACATCGGCGTCCATATCGCGTGTCTCAGGCAGAACGCAAGATCATCGAGGAAAACGTCTCAGACATGCTACGACGCAACATCATACGTCCTTCCTCGAGTCCCTGGTCATCCCCAGTCGTTCTCATTCAAAAGAAAGATGGGACAGTGCGTTTCGGCGTCGATTACCGTGCGCTAAACAAAATAACGCGCAAGGATGTTTATCCCCCCCCCTCGGATCGACGATGCACTGGATTCATTACAGGGCGCAGAGTATTTTTCTAGCCTCGACTTTAGGTCAGGCTACTGGCAGATACCAATGTCGGAGTCTGATATAGAGAAGACCGCCTTTTCAACGCCAGATGGGTTGTACGAGTTCAATGTGATGCCTTTTGGACTCTGTAATGCGCCCGCCACCTTCGAACTCATGATATACGGCGTATTGCGTGGTTTGAAATGGAAAACATGTCTGTGCTATCTCGATGACATAGTAGTGTTTTCGTCCACGTTCTCGCAGAATCTACAACGTCTTGACGAAGTCCTCACATGCCTTGCAAAAGCCGGTCTACAGCTTAACATCAAAAAATGTACCTTTGCTAGCAAGACAATCAAGGTTTTCGACCACCTTGTCAGCAAAGAAGGAATTCGGCCCGACCCCGAGAAGCTTGCCGCTGTCCTCAATTTTCCTCGTCCACTACGTCAAAAGGACCTGCGCAGCTTTCTTGGGTTATCTTCTTACTTACGGCGCTTCATACGTGGTTTCGCGGAACTTGCGTCTCCGCTCCATGAACTCCTCGCAAAGAACGTCCCCTTCATTTTGTCCGAAGATTGCGAAAGCGCTTTCACGGCATTGAAGCAAGCCCTGACGTCGGATTCAGTACTGTGCCCCTTCGATTCCACCGCACCCACCATCCTTCACACCGACGCAAGTAGTCATGGTCTTGGTGCGGTACTTTTGCAGCGTGACAAAAACTCACGCGAACGCGTCGTTGCTTACGCAAGTCGTGCTCTTACCGCTCCAGAAAAGAACCACACTATCACCGAGCAGGAGTGTCTTGCTGTTGTTTGGGCAGTGCAAAGATTCCGATCATATCTTCACGGCCGTCATTTTACCGTCGTGACCGACCATAACGCCCTATGCTGGCTTTCATCGCTGAAAAACTTATCGGGTCGCCTCGGTCGCTGGGCGCTTCGCTTGCAGGAGTATGATTTCGATGTCGCCTACAAATCTGGGAAGAAGCATCAAGATGCTGATGCTCTATCGCGCTGTCCTTTGCCCAGCGGAAGCCTTTCATGATGATCCAACCGCCGCTCATCTAGGATATCACAAGACTTACGACAAAATACGAAGTCGTTGTTTTTGGCCTGGCCTCTCTTCAGCCGTCGCTAAGTACGTCGCCTCCTGTGTCCATTGCCAACGGCAAAAGCGACCGACAACTGCTCCGGCTGGCTTAATGCAACCTCTTCCTTGTCCCGCCTCGCCTTTTGAAGTCATTGGAATCGACTTGTATGGTCCTCTTCCTATATCATCCAATGGGAATCGTTGGAATGTCACGGCCGTCGACCACCCTACCCGCTACGCAGAAACAGCTTCTATACCATCTGGGACTGCCACTGAGATCGCCGATTTCTTTCTTCGCCACATCTTTTTGCGTCATGGAGCTCCACGCATTCTCCTCAGTGATCATGGCAAAGTCCTCCTATCTTCCATTGTCGAGCAAGTTTGGCGTGCCACGAACACTGTTCACAAGACCACTTCTAGCTACCACCCGCAGACCAACGGATTGACTGAACGGTTTCATCGGACCCTATCGGACATGATCGCCATGTACATTCATCCCAACCACACGAACTGGGATGCAATTCTACCCTTCGTGACGTTCGCCTATAATACGGCTGCTCAACGCACTACCGGCTTTTCTCCATTTTTTCTCGTCCATGGTCGCTCGCCGAGTTTCGCTCTGGATGTCTCTTTTCTTTCGGCCCCTGCACCCTCGACGGCTCCTTTCTCTGAAGAATTCCTATCTCGTCTCACACACTGCCGTCACCAGGCCCTTGTTAACACCGGCCTCTCTCAAGACACTCGAAAATCTCGCTACGACTCGTCTCGCCGTGTTGTGAGTTTTTCCGCTGGTGACGAAGTTCTTCTATGGACCCCACTACGCGTCCCCGGCCTATGCGACAAATTCGTCAGTCGCTTCATTGGGCCGTACACGGTGGTCGAACAGACATCTCCTGTCAATTACCGCGTTTCTCCTCTTAGCGCTAGTCCTGATCATCGTTGCCGAGGAACAGAGATAGTGCACGTATCTCGTTTAAAGCCTTGTGCGCGACGCATTTAATAATACTGTCAAGCGACCAGGCGGCCGCTTTCACCGCGCGGGGGAATTAGTGTTTGCGCGACAAGCGAATGACTCTTTATTCTCTTTGTAATCATCATCACCTGTACATCTTCATCTGAAGATATCATCACCGGCGTGATTTAGCTCGAGCCTGGCTGAATAAACCAGTTCCTCACAATATATGAACTCTTCTTCGTTGATTGCAACGAGACACACGTATTACTGCTTTTTGATCCGACATGTTCAAATATGTAACGCATGAGTTTATGTGGCATTTCAAAAACTGCTTCAGCTGTCGTGCATATAAGCCTTGAATATTCATTTTAAGCTCTCTTTACATCTATTTACGTGACCCAGGCACATTCCTGGAGTTATTCGCCGGTTACGCCCAACAGCAAACAACGTCTACCACCTTAGTCATTCATATGGGTATACTTGTGGGCACAGCAAGCTTATGACACGACTCTTCTTGCGAGGTACATTTTTTTGTCCAAAAACAGAATCACCAACTACTCGTATATTACTTGAGAACCTTTAGTACAACGGTTTTTCAAACCACTGAGACAATTTTTCTAGGCCTGCATTGGCCGCCAGCCATTCCGCGGAAATACAGAGCGGAAGTTTACTGCATCTAGAACACATTTCAAGAAGGCGGCCTGGTACGGTTACTCAGTACTAAAAGTCCCGTCGTTGTTTAAAGAGCAGGGCTATGATCGCGTAGGTTATCGATGAAAGCTTAGGGCACCTGGTGTTGCATTCCAAGAAAGAACTATTTACTTCCCAGTTTTACTAACAGAAAACTAGAAACCAAAGGCAGGTCATAGGGATACGCATGTCATCACCTCATTTTCTATTTGTTTTTTCATCCATTGTGAAGCATGTTGCATTTTCGACCAGACCAATTGGTAAGGGTGGTGCATAGAGCTGTGATAACCCCGCCACCCCCTGCCTCCCAAAGGATAACCCTGCGCACCCTGCACACACCTATGGTCATTGCCATTGGCCAACTGGTCGCAATGTATACCATCGTCGACTTCCAAACTCTGCTTATTCGCATTGCATGTATCAAAGATTCAATATTGTCATCTGCTTTTAAGATCACATGCAACATTTTATCATTCAATCGCAGATCATCAACACCTAAATGACTACTTCCCGTTTGCGGAGCCTCGTACAGATTTACCTTTAATAAACCACACAAAAGAGGCCGATTTTCGTCCACGTTGCCGTTGAGGCAGATGAGGATACCTTTGCTGCCAAAGATCACCGATTATTGCATGCCTATTCGTATAGGTGCTTCACCCACAGGCATCTTGTGTAAACGTATATCCTTGCTGAATCATATTACATATTATTTATCAACCTCTCAATGGCCCACATGACGACAATTGGCATTGACTGGGCTTGCAGCTCTGCGTATCGTGACAAATTACTTCACGTAGGAAATGTTCATAAAACCAGCCGCCGTCCTTTAGAATGGGCTGTCAAGTATGCGTCATCAGCATAACAACCAGGTAGAGTCGAAGATGCGGAAGCCCAAGGATCATACTCATAATGATCATTATGTGGCTTATCAATGGCTACCGGGTCATTGCGATATTGCAAAAGGAACACTGATAGTTCTGATACCTCGTCTTATCTCGCTTAGTAGGAACACCACACAACGTAGAACAGGATCAGTAAACTTACTCGTAACGCCTAGCTATTCTGCAGTCTCTGCTGGAGATGCGACTATCGTTAGTCGTCACAATCGACTGGTAGCAGTTTGCTCTCTTTTCCATCCATCTCAGCAATCCTGACCAGCATATTCTTCACCCGACGAAGAAAGTAATTATAATAATAGTTGTTGGTGTTTAACGTCCCGAAATCTCAATATAGTGAAGGACTCCGGAAATTTTGGCCACTCTGGGTTCTTTAACGTGCACCCAAATCTAAATAGATGAGATTTGGTTCCACGACCTGCTGATGAGCAGTCCGTTACCGTAAGCAGTAGATCACCACGACAGGTAAAGAAAGCAATTAAGGTGCAGTAACTGTGCTAAAATATTGTGAACTCCAAAAAAATGTTACATGACGCTAAAGTTTTCGAGGTCACGTGACCTCCACCCTAAGACAGATGCGACCCTTTAATGCGCCCTTTGAACAAAGCTTGCGCCTGTAGGACACAAAATCAAACATGTATCTCACCATTTTTTTTTAATTTTGTCTTTTTTTAAATATTTCATTCACTTGTGAGTACCCAAATTGGGCTAAGTTGTAAGTACACACATTCGTTAACTGTATTCCATGTGGCTTCAGACGTTTATGATCATGGTAGATCGCTGTATTTCACCTTTCTAATTTTTTATTCATTCACACGATTCTAAACATAGCAGGATCATTAGTCTCTGGTTGTATTTATTTATTTATTTATTTATTTACTTATAGAATACTGCGGACAAAAAGTCCAAGCAGGGTGAGCATACATTAAACACACTAAATAACAGAATAAAACAACGTTGCAAAGCATTTTTTACACAATTTCATGAGTATGAGTAAGCATTCCTGATTATAGGTTCATGATCTTGCTGTGCAAAAGGAACAATTTGCAATTCCACGAAGAAAGCATAAAACGATTCGGCAAATTCGTGTATTGCCCGTGATTGCAATTTATAGCTTCTACAACGCCAGAGCTCCATTAGTTATTTGTTTGGAAAACTCGTTAAAATCAAAGCACTTGTTTAGAAATAACCAACGAAAGTTTACTAGATATAGGGTCGATCATCGCCCTTAATAAAAAGTCTTATACGAGCATTCCACAGTGTAGAAAGTGTGAAGTATAGGAAAACAGTTTGCTCAAGTTTTCAGGCCACTAAGTATACGGGACGACCACTGACACGCACTGTGTCCGCTGTTTTGTTCCCGGCCCTTCGATGCACTCAAGAGTATTAGTGCAATTGTGGCAACGTGCGTACAGTGCACCACGTAACAGCATTCGCATATGTGTGTAAGCGTGTATGTCAGTTCATGCACGTGTTCACAGCCGCAGTGCACCGATACATGCGTGTGCGCATATAAAAATACGCGTGACCACGTGCGCACATACTACAAGAAAGTTTCGTGGACATGCTGATGACCCACACTTGAGCGTCACATAATATGATTTATTTGCCGAGGAAATCCTAGAAAACAAAAACAACCACAACAAGTACCCTATTATGTACGAATGTTTTTTTTCGCACAAAGTGGTTATTTCTCTATGAATAGCATAGCACAGTGTCGTCCCTGGGGACTGGTCTGCAAGGACGATATCTGGCATTGTAGATGCAGTAATCACTTCAGCGTCGACGGTTACTGCGTCTTGAGAGCCTGAAGATCACTTTCGAAGTGTTTGGTGTTTTGCCAAGTGACTCACGTGAGTGGCTATTATACGTGTATTTGTACATACTAGCGCGCAGTAAGGTTGCTTCATTGTACGTTGCTTCGGTGATTACAGTCCCAACGTTTGCAGCCCTGCGTGCCATACATTTTATTCCTATTCAACGTCTGTAAGGTCACGTGGGCTGATTGCAATACTGTGCGCTTGTTTACATCATGAAAGTTGCTTCTGGGCATCCCCTTGTGCAAGTTGATTATGTGTTGTTTCTGCTATTGTGAAGAGATAGCAGACAGCTTCTAGTAATAATCGTCGATAGTAATAATAGTACAGCACCTTGCGCATGATCATTCTTTCCTAGTTAAACAGTATTTTGATGTTAACGCGTATATAGGTCTTCGCAATTACGTGACCTGTTATTTAAGTCTTCGCTGTCGACCTTGGCACGATATTGCCACGATAGACAAAATCTCACAGACACTTATTGTTTTGGTAGCCCTTTTTTTATCAAAACTTATTTTCTAAAATTCACTGACTACGAGCTCGAGTGCAAAAAAGCACTCATTGAATAATTTCAGAGTTAACTTGGTATAAATGTTATAAAATAATTTATTTGTGTGATACCGAAAATTCTCTAAAGTATACTACCAAATAACTGGCCTCTCGCCTTTTGATAAGCAGCGTACTGCAAATTGCACGAATCATACTTAATAACTTTACAAAGAAAAAAATAGTACAGCTAGGAAGGTCAACCAGACGAGTGTTCGGTTTACTGCCCGGTTAACGTGAGCATAAATGAAAAAAAAACATGAAGGAAAGAGTCGCTCAGATTAATGAACGTAGTATGAGTATACAAATAGTCACTGGGGTCAGGGCCAATCAAATACATATTTCGACAGATCTCACGCCTTGTGGAAATCGGTTTCATGTGAAGCAGCGAGCCATTTATTTCTTATGCTTTATTTTTGGAGCGCCTTTGAACCAAAGATTAAGGGGTGGCTTGACGTGTTTTTGTAAGTGAAGTAGCTGTGTGCACATTGTGGACTTGCCAGGAACACCGACTACACTGGCGTTTAAAGAGTAACTTATGGTTTCACGTATGGTTAGAGCACACATGACAGTATTATTGAAACGAAGTGCACTTTATAGGGCGATGATGTGAATATCATATGCTACTTCCGTTCGCGTATTCCTTCGAGGTCGAGCAAAGCTTGAATATAGCTTGCTGAATTATAAGAATACAAGCGTAATCTTTATGATACCACAATAAAAGCATAGACAATGAAACCGCAATTAACGTTAACCTGACAAGACATCTGTGTGATAGGAGTACAAATGTAAATTCATATAGACAGAACTACAACCACAATTGGCTTTTCACTCATACGGGTACATAGGATTTTTTTTTCTAAAGCAGTTTCAGAAACGGGTGTGGCTCTGTGGTAGATAACCTGACTGCAACGCAAAAAGCTTGTGTTTGATTTCGTCTCGGATCATGATTTTTATTCATTACATTCATCGGGTCAGCACTGTTGATTTTGGTTTTTCTTAACGCTCTTGCATTCGAATTACCAGTGTCTGTTCTGACCATTTTTGGATACATATAAATCGGTGATCACCTGTGTCCCATGCCATTACACGAGCCTGTGTTGTGCAAGTATGTGCCCCACATGTCTGGAAGAAAGGGCTTGACAGTGTAAGCGATAGAATTTTCACGCAATTCATGCAATTACCTGGCATTCGTATTCATCAAATCCTTTTACACGGCTATACCAATTTTGGTCAACGCGAAGTTGAGGGCATGATAACGAAAGCACCCAAACGTAGACGGCTAGATAGATGGAGAGATACGTAAATAAAAACAACCAAGGTGTCTTTGGTTTGCTAAGCCATGCTTTGCATTTCAAAAAGACCAAACAAGCCAAGTGGTAAAGACGGTTCAGCTTAAGCCAGAGCAGAGCACAAGCATTCATTGCAGGTGAAAATGATGTCAAATTCACCTAATCCCTAACAAACGTGCCCCAACACAATCATGACAATTAAATATTGTATAGAAAGTCCGTATACTGGGCCGACATTTAAACCGTCTGTGAATGTTCCCCAAAAATATGACGCTTTATTCCCAAGCGTTCGAATTAGTTGTCTAGTTCATGATCCGCTGTGTTTTCGGAAGTATGCGTGTTAAAGTGGAGTGAATTCTACGCTAAAAACCAATGAGGCTTTGGTAGGCCACTATTGTATTGTATCAATGTTCTGTCATGATGTTGATAAATTAATAATATTATTCGATTATCTTGGATACCTTCACATGTGCGTATTGTTGGAAATGAAGGGACCAATCACCTGGCTTCAACATTTCCCGCAGCGAAAGAAACTGCCCACAGATTTCGTTCCATAACGCTCGTCTGCATATTCAATGACACAGCCTAACGCGCCACCAAGACCAGCATGTCGTAAACAAAACGTTGTACCCCCGCACTCGTCTTCGTGGCTGTCCTCGTCATATTAGAGCACTGTTACATAAGCTAAGGTTAGGCTGTGTGCTGGTGCGCTTGTACCATCAAAGACGTGTTAGCAATCTGTCGTCTACGTCCTGTGCCTCCCCTTGTGAGTCACTTGAGTACATTACCCTAGAGTGTTTCGTATTGTTTACGCCACCTATATTGATAATTAAAGAGCATGGACTGCCTCGAGTCAAGTGGCGACCGTTGACGACAACCTCTATCCTAGTGGGTGTGCTTCTCGACATGATCAGGCTCACTTTTTGTGAATAAACCTGACTCGGCCTCCCGTTTGAGACATTTTCCTGTGCTTATAGTGCCGCTTGAGTGTCTCATTTGTTGATTTCTTCTTTATTTTTTCACTCTTTAACTGCTGCTATCTACACATCATCTACGTATTCTCTCCTCCTGAAAAGACAGGCAGGCGTTGTGCTGGTCCTAGTGGCAGCATTGAGCCCTCCTCTTCGCAATTTTTTTGTAGCGTCATAAGTATATTTACCCATCTCCAATAGTGAAAACAATCCACGCACTCAGCTTATATCACATTTTGAAGAGCGTGACCCATTTTCGCTATGGCAGCTGAAGAATATGAACACTTGACAACAGTACCTTCTAGCGAAAAAATTAGGGATACCTAGAGAATAGATTCTGTTTCTATAGGGGTCGAACGTGGCCGAAAAACATAAGGGAAACGAAAAAGCATTGTAATAAAATAGGGCACTTATCAAATATGAATTATCACCTACAGAAAGCGTCCAATGATATTATGCGGGATGCGAGGACGGGCTCCCTAAAACGTTTTACCAAATGCAGTACATAAATTATCCTTCCGCTAATCTTACGTTATTAGCATTATTTAATTTCGTCACCATCATTTTTTTTTCTGCATTGGCATGAAGTGATCCACGGCCTTCTCAGCCCCACAACACCACAGCCCTTGAGGCTCACTGCTTGAATGATTACAAGTAAAGCTAGTAAAGCTACATGCGGCCCCTGAAGTACTCGGGCGTAGCTACGCTACATCATGCACGTGAATCGTGAATTATCTAGACTCATGTTTTCTATCTGTCTCTCTGCTTGTCTTCATCTCTGTCTCTAGTAAACCCCACTCTTTTCCTAATGTATCCCGCAGCAAACTAAATAAAGTCTAGTTCAACCTCGCTGTTTTTTTTTTACATTTTAACATTTTAAGTGTTTAGGCCGGGGTCAATTAAGAATACAGTGATGTATTTTCGTCACGAAAATGATGCCGAAAATACACATATTTGGATGGTAAGAAAAAAAGTTCTGTCACGTAGTTTGAATTCATGACCTCTCAATTCCAGTCAACAGATGGCGGGCATGCTATACAGTGCACCACGGTCACGCACTCTGAAGACTTTACAAATGCACCTTTTATACCTCACACTTTCTTCTCACAGGGCTCTTGGCGGATGGGTGCTGTCATCCTTAGGGACTGGTAAAGTGAAGTAATGCACTATGACAAAGGCCTCTACGATTAGCTCCAACAACGCGTCATTGCTGTGCGTATGCTTTGGCACGTTGCCAGAAAGAAAAGGGCAATTTTTGTCAAACCATAACAGATCACAAGGTTGCGACCACAGCCCAAGCTTCAACCTCTATCATAGCAAGCATTCATACCAAGAATATTTCTGATACGTGCGCCTGCTTTGCCTGGTAGTAACATCACCTTCCCTGCTTATTCTCACCCTGAGAAAAACGAAGGGCGAGCTACATGGGTGGCACGATGCTTGTTGCCTCTCCCTATAGTTCGACCATGGCGTTCAATAACTCTCTAGTATACCAAGGAATGGCGAGCTTAGCCGACGTTCCGCGTCCAACTCACGATGCCCTTCTTGCTGTCACACCGCGCGTTTTCTCTTATTGCACTGTCGCTTATTATTTACAGCTACCGGAAGAGTTCGTTTAGTCATTCATCATGAACGTTAGTCATCGGGATGAAAATGTACCAACAAGGATGAGTGTAGGTGCTTCCGCGTTAAAGGACACTAAAGGCAAATAATTTATGTCTGCGTGAATGATTAATCTTTTAGAACGCCTAAAACGCCAGGATTATCAACAGCTGTGCTCTATACTAGCTGAGAAATTAAGGTAAATGTATGGCACCATATGTGCCCCGAGTGGAACTTTTTGTAATGATTCTGATGGCGTCAAGAGTTCCGAGCACTATTAGGCGCTTGTAATCAAACAAGATGTGATAAAGAAAAGATCCTTACGTACAGTTCAACACGTAACGAAATGCTGCTCATTCGTTTCTCCTTGATTCATGTGAATTATAACCACTTGACTTTACCATGAACCGCGGCGCAAATGGTTCAAAAGTTTCGTTTTCACCGAACTGCCCTTCACTCACAAGGTCGCACCTGAGTGATATAGTTTCGGCATCACGCACTCCTTCGTATGCTTTGAACGCTCGAGGAAGTCGCTGTAACGGAAATTTTGACAAAATGTCACGTGCATGTGACATGTTGCCGGATGCCTGAAAGGTGTACGCCCCTTGAGCTGTAGCAAAAACAAAAAAAATCAAAAAACGACGTGATTATTTATTGGGCACCAAAAAACAAAGCCCTACGCTCGAAGTGGCTGAGTGAAATGCCTCTGTGCCAGCGTCGCGAGCCAATGTCTCGTTGGCAGGTTCGCCGACGACAACAATCACGGCTAGCTTCGATGGCCGTTGTTGCTGCTGCGGCTCTGGCTAATTTCGCTCTACTCCTAATAGTCTCGGTGGCCGTACAGTCATGGCGGGCAACATTGGGCGAAGCAACTGCTAAGCCACCATCCGTCCAGGCAGAAGATTTTAATTGCGCTAACACCGTGCAGACCAATGCACGTGATTTTATTTCAAATGAAGCATTATTTTGCACGTAAGTAGCACTAAGAGCTTTCTGGACAGCGAATTCAACAAATAACTTTGACTTATTATTTGCCCCTAATGTCCTTTTACATAGTGCTATAGCTGCGAAGCACTAACAGATATCCGGTGAGCTCTGTAATATCGACGTACAGTAAACAGTTGAATATTTATTTCTCTAAAACCACGTTTTTCTTCGTGTTATACCGATGCCTATGAAAGAGGGATCAACCACGTTTTTCATTATCTCTGACCGTTTCCAGGACAGCTTCAAGCAATATTGTGTTGAAAACGGGGATTTAGCGATGGTGAATTTCCACACAAAAACCAAACGTTCAGGCGAATTTCTTATGTACCCAAAATTCAAAAATACCTAATCACACCAACACTGAGCCTTCAAGTTACAAAGAACCATCTGAAACATGAACTTGTCAAGGCAATAAAGTAAACTACTGCTTCCAAGATTTTGTTCTATATGGCTGTTTCATTTGTTTGCATGCTTTCAGAAAATAAGAAGAAAAAGTCAAGTAATGGGCCGAGGAATATGTGAATAGGTATTTTTGCTTTCCCCAGTGTTTTATGCTGGTTTTGCCTGTATGAAAGACACAGTTCATGTATATAGACTATTTTGCGGGTGGGTTGGAGGGCCGTCCTATTGGGCTGTTAACATTTTTGTCTTGCTTCCACAACAACTAAACAAATGGTGTTACAGTAGACGCACACGCATGAAAACGGTTAAGCTCGTACATACGCTGCTTCATGGCCTCATCGATTCCTGTCGCAATATACAAAAACAACAAAAAATTTACCTAACAGACCAAGATGATGGCAACTACATGTCTTAGGTAAAATAGCCTATAGCCTCACAGTGGATTGCCTATAACTTGGAACGTCGCACATGATCAATCGTGAAATGGATTTCGCTTTCGTAAGGATTTATTGAAATCAGGTGAGGTGCACTTCCCTTTACAAATGGCAGTACCATTATCTATCGTAGCATCTAAGTCTATCTGTCAATCGATTGAACGTCTAGCCGTCTTATTTCAAGCCAACGCATAGTTTCTGTATGTGGCACCCTTGGGTGCCACATACATAAACTAGGACCGAACTCGCTTTCACATACATAAACTTGGACCGAAGCGACTTCGGTCCACCTTGGACCGAAGTCGCTTTCCGAACACTGCTCTTTAGCGTGCACCGTTGGGCCGCCCTTTTCTATCTCCTATGCGCACTACTTCTTGTTGTTAATTCATTGATTACGTTCTTTTTCCTTTTTATGTGTCGCTGAACGAAGGAACTACTGTTCTCGAATTGTTGCGCCCTTACTGCAGCAATCTGGGTGCCAGTGCAATCGCAACATATTGACCAATTCGACAGCGCCTTTCGCCTCATTCCCTTCCTTGACTTTTTTTTTTCCTTTCCTCTGGCTTAACGGCTTGTCGTCCACAAACAGAATGTAAAGGAACGCGACGAGAGCATTTGTTCTGCCACTACGTGTCAGTGCTTTCCTTGTGACGTTGTCTCAGTAAACAGGGAAAGTCTAAACGCGTGGTAACGTTCTCCTCGTAGGAGCAGACCAACCACACGCTTTACGAGCTCGTGGAATGTTCGCGCGATCCCACCACAGAACGTGACGCGCAGTTAGACTTGGCTCGTGAAGTCTCGCAAATGAGTTTCGGGGTCTTGTGCAAACAGTGAAACGCGTCTGGTGGTGACTTTTACGCTAACGCAAGACCGACCTCTGTTAATACCTGGTATCGTAAGGGCTCCGTCAAAGCTTTCACTGAAGCTAACGTAACCGCATTCACTGCACTCAAAGCGGCTCATTATATTAACACAATCGGATCAATGCAGTCAATTTTACAATAACTCTACAATGGATATGTACAAATGAACAGTCTGCTGATCAATTGCTTAACACTAAAACAGGCAAGTAGGTTAGCCTAGCCTTCAAATTCTCTTGCTGTATTCTAGAAATAGCGGACGTAATTCTGATTGATTGATATGTGGGGTTTAACGTCCCAAAACCACCATATGAATATAAGGGACGCCGTAGTGGAGGTCTCCGGAAATTTAGACCACCTGGGGTTCTTTAACGTGCGCCCAAATCTGACAACACGGGCCTACAACTTTTCCGCCTCCATCGGAAGTGCAGCCACTGCAGCCGGGATGCCGACGTTATTCTCCTCCCAACCATTTTCGCGACCCTCGTGGAGCCATGGCATACTAAATAAGTCACAGCTTTGCCACAAAGGCGAATCAATGTATGCGATAGCGATAAATTCTAATTTCAAGCGAATTATGGCAAGCAGATTTAAATGTGTCCAGCGTTGCTCACGCACAAATGACGCACGAAACGTACTCGCAGGTACAGATGAACGTGAACAAATGTCTCAGTTGTTACTTTGCTGTGTTTGTTTGAAAATCGAGCCCTTTTCGGAAACGGAGACTGTGCAGCGAGTGCAGTGACTTTTGTGCGCCCAATGACTGCAGCAGAATTGTTCCGGCAAAAACCCAAGACGCACGATTGTTCCCACCACGACATAAGCACGCGCACGCGTGAGCATCTACCCCTCCCCCTCTTTCGCGGTTCACATTACGCTTGAATTATGAACGCATGAGCGCGCGTCGCCGCATCGTGACGATCTGGCTACACGCTCCCATTGCGCCATCTCACTGGTAATGCTGAAACACAATATTTCCCCCAAGATCGGCATCGCCAGCAGGAAGAGGCAGATATACATAGCTTACTGTTTCAACAGTGAAAGAGCTGCTCCTTTATGTCTCAGTGGCTCACAAGAAGAGGTCGGACGTTCCTTTCCGTGCGCTGGAGTTCTTTTTTTTTTCTGGATTCTTTTTTTTATTTCTTGCGTTTCCCACATATTGTTGTGGTAAAGAGAACGAAAAAGCTGGCTCACATTCGAGGAAGACGACGTGACTTATCACCGCCTGCTACCACTGCAATTACTGTCAATACCCGAACTCTGCACCCATGTGCCTGTTTTCTTCCTGCAACACTTGTTGGAGGTACTGGGTACCAGGACAGAGTTTCGCAGTGGACTTAATCTGTCTGCCGCCACAATAGCGAACCAACAGCCAATGTCAGAACCGGCAACGATGGCAAACCTAGCTTCAGCAGCCATGCCAACGGTCTTCCTGACTCATCCTCGGGACTCGGGACCCTTTTGTAGCATGTATAAGATTGACTACGAGGAGTGCCTCACACTGTACGAGAGAGTGAGTGGCAGCTACAGGTTGTATTCTAGCGAACCTGCTCTTCTATCTTAAGGGAGCTGCGCAGCAATGATACGAGACACATGAAGCTGACCTCACGAGCTGCGATGTCTGTAAACGGAAAATGCGAGATCTGTTTGGCCGACTGGTCGGTCATCAGCTGGCCGCAAAGAAAGAACTTGTGGGCCGCGCTCAGATGTCAACAGAGTTGTATGTCGTCTACATGCAAGTTGTACTATCTCTCTACCATAAAGTTGACGACAGCATGACCGAGGCTGACAAGATAGGGCACATTTTAAAAGGTATTGCCAGTTATGCCTTCGAATCAATCAATCAATCAATCAATTAAAATAAGTTTATTTTAGGGCATTTTCTGTATTTTGTTCCGGGGAATTTCAATCTCCTCATAGGCAGCAATTGAACTACGCTGGATGAAATCATCAAATTGTGTCTGCACTTCAAACAGGCAAAAGGCCGTGGAGTTGGTCAAGCGTACGACAGATCACCAAATACCAGCGCGATCTCGTCATGTGAAGATCCACCATGGCACTTCAAGACATTGTGCCTTTTTTGTCGTGAACTTGAGGCCATCTCTTCAGCTCCACCTTTTCATTCTTACTCCAGGGACAACATGCCATCCGTCTCCCTCATTCAAGAGGTCATTTGGGAAGAAATTGCAAGTATGGGCATGCCATTACTTTGCTCAGTCCAGCAAACGAATACTTATCAGGTTGTCTCAGCCCATCGCTGCCACTCGCAAAATTTTCTTCCGCCCCACCACAATTGAGCCAAGGGCTGCACCAGAAACTATCGTCCAATATCCTTCAATTGTTCTCGTATCTAACGCATTGCTCATTACAGCCACCGTCGCTTTACGCCACCTACCAGGTGGTCGTCTCCTAATCTCAACCACCAGCTCCCAGATGGTCTTATCTTCTCGCCCTACACGTCGAACTATAGCACCATTTTCCACAACATCCCACCAAGATCCAGCCGCTCCCCGTCTCTACAAAGTCGTCGGATACGTTCACCTCTCATGCACCGCTCTTCATCCCCATCCACAGCCGGCCGCTTCATTTCGGGAAACTAGACAGCTCAGCTTCCCGGAGGTGACGCTGCAACTCTGACCCAGCTTTCAAACCATGTCTACATGAGGAAACCTACTGGACATCAAAGTGAATGATGTTCATGTCACATCTCTTGTAAACACGGGGGTGCGGCCTTCGGTTACGAGCTCTGCTTTCCACCGAAGGCTCAGAAAGGTTCTCACACGAGCCGCAACAAGCATAGTACGAGTCGCCGATGGTAGCATTGCCCTTCTTGTTAAAATGTGTACAGCCTGTGTCACCGTTACCAACCGCTATGCTATAGTATTATTTATTCTACTCAAACAGTGTCCACACGACCTCATTCTGGGCATAGACTTTCTTGCACAGCACGCAGCCTAGATTGACTCCCCTCCCCTTTCTCCGCTCCCCTTTCTGACTCCCCTCCCCTTTCTACGCCACAATTGAGCACCACTCCATTTATGTTCCGCTAAGTTCACTCGTCTGTCCCCACAAGCTGCGACAGCTGTTATCCTGGTGCCCTCTCCTCCCGTCCCAGACGGCTACTATGTCGTGTCGCCACCCGCTGACATGGTTCTGACCTTAAATATTACCCTACCAAGCCCTATAATTCGAATACAAAAGAAACGGGCTAGCATACCACCGTCACTTTTAGATTTTACACGCACGTGTTTCCCCTGGGAATCGTCGACGCGCATCTCTCCCGTTTGGAAGTATTTAAGATTTCTTCTTTGGCCACTGCAACTCTCTCCGATACCACCACACCTTTTTCGCCGATTGTTTCGTCCTCGTCACTTGCACACAACATTTCTAAGAAGATTGCACCTGATTGTCCTGAGGAAAACACAACAGGTTTTCGTCACCTGCTGTCATCTCATCGGGATATCTTTGAATTAAACGACCAGCCACCGGGACAGATATCTGTTGTCATCGATCGAATCAACACCGGGGACACGAGCGCCATTCGTAGGAGGCCATATCGCGGCTCCGCTTCAGAGAGAACCATCACACAGAAAGAGGTAGACAAGTTGTTGGACAAGCACATCGTTGAACCATCAAGTAGCTGGTGGTCATCCCCAATGGTCTTGGTAAAAGAATGAGAATTTGTGTAGCTTCTGCGTCGACTACCACCACCGAACCAGATAACCAAAAAAGATGTGTATTCACTGCTTTGCATAGATGACGCCCTTAAATTTTCTAATGGATTGAACTATATTTCTTTAACCGATCTCCATTGAGGCTACTGGGAGATCAACGGTTCATGAGATGGACAGCGAAAAATCCACATTTGTAAGACCAGATGGCATATACCGATTCAAACCCATGCCATTTGGACTGTGCAATGAACCAGCCACATTCGAGCGCATGATGAACTCCCGCTTGCATGGTTTAAAGTGGTCAACGTGTATCTGTTACCTAGACGACGTGATCGTAATCACGGCGGCTTTTGAAAGCCACCTGCAGTGTCTCAAAACTAACCATTCGGTGGCTCACTCTGCTGGATTTCAGCTGAATTTCTTTAAGTGCTACTTCTGCTGCCACAAACTTATTGTGCTCGGACATTTCGTAAATGCTGCAGGAATCCAACTTTACCCAGAAAAAGTTCGCGCAGTGCGAATTTTTTTTATTCCTTCATCTACGAAAGATATCTGCAGTTTTATGGGTTTATTCTCATATTTTCATCACTTTGTAAACAAATTTGCTGGCATCGCTCGCCCTCTGACCAACCTTCTTAACAAGGACACCTCTTTTTTCTGGAGACTGCACTAAGAGCGAGCATTCTATAACCTTGTTGAGTGGCTTGCAAGTTCACTGATTCTCTCGCACTTCGACCCTTTCGCGGCCACCGAATTACGCACTCACGCGAGTGGTCATGGTACCTGCGCAGTTCTCGCTCAGCATCAACAAGATAACGACCGTGTCATCGCCTACGCGAGTCGCCTTCTCTTCATGCCTGAACGTGATTACTCGATAAGTGAGCGAGAATGCCTTGAGCTTGGTTCGGTGGTCGCTAAATTCCAACCGTGCTTGTTTGGTCGTGCTTTTCGCGTCGTCACTCATCACCACGCCCTCTGTTGGCTCTCCTCTTTGAAGGACCCGACTGGACGACTTGTGCGTTGGGCATTGCGCTTACAAGAGTATGACGTCACAATAGTGCATAAACCTGGAGGTGTGTACAACAATGCTGACTGCCTTCTCTCAACCCTGTGGATCAACCAGACGACACTGATGGTGACTCTTTTTTGATGGTGACCGTTTTTGCTCTTTTTTCCACTGCAACGAATAAGCCTAGGTACAATGAAACAACAACGTACCGCGTCATAAACCAGCTCACCCTAGAAAACTTTTACTCAGAAATAGCCCTTACGGACTGGTCTTTTGTGAACGCAGAGCAAGATTCAGGTCGCGCTATCTCATAGCATGTTATGATAACAGTTTTCCCATGGTGACGCACACAGTAAAGAAAAAGAAAATTCGTAAACCATGGATCAACACTTATGTTCACAAAAGAATCAAAATGAAAAACAAAATGTATCATAAGTTTGTTCAAACACGTGACCTAGAGGTGCTGAAAAAATTCAAAACGTATCGCAATAAGCTAAATGCCGACATACGCAAAGCTAAGAAGATTTATTATGAATGCCTTTTCGCGAATATTTATAATGATCCTCGTAAACTGTGGAACAAAGTGAATAATCTGGGCCAATTTACCGAATGTAAAATGCGTATTAATGTAAAAGCCTTTTCCCAAGATATGAGCGACGATGCAGCTATTACGGCTATGAACGAATATTTTGCCCATTCTGGTGATTATGTGCCTCCTTCAGGACATTGCACGCAAGAAAGGATTACCCGTAGAACGAGAGAGCCTAACACAATCAGTCTAAGTCCAGTAACACCTTCTGAGGTTCACAGCTCGATAATTAGACTATGAAACAATGTAGCAACGGGCGCTGATGAATTAAGCGCAGCGCCCTTGAAGCACGTTGTGGACTTTATATCGGAGCCCTTGGCTCATATTATTAATTGCATGTTAGTTTCTGGTATTTTTCCCTCTGAACTCAAGCTTGCGCGCGTATGTCCTGTGCACAAAGGTGGTGCTTTGAATGACATTTCAAATTATAGGCCAATTTCTGTTTTACCAGTGCTATAAAAGGTATTTGAAAGTGCCATATATTGCAGACTAAGGAACTTTCTTTCAAAGTATCAAAGAATAAGCACTGCTCAGTATGGTTTCCAGAAAGGAAAGTCCACTAAATTAGCCCTATTAAGCGTAAAAGAGGTGATACTAAACAATTTCGAAAAAAGGCTATATTGTAGGCCCGTGTGCTCAGATTTGGGTGCACGTTAAAGAAACCCAGGTGGTCTAAATTTCCGGAGCCCTCCACTACGGCGTCTCTCATAATCATATAGTGGTTTTGGGACGTTAAACCCCACATATCAATCAATCAAAAAAGACTATATACAATTTGACTATTCCTTGACTTGAGGAAGGCTTTCGATAGCATAAAACACGGCATTCTAGAAGGAAAATTATTTGACTACGGATTGCGTAGCGCTGCTCTTAAACTAATTTTGAATTACTTCTCTGATAGAAAACAATATGTTAAACTCAATAGCTTAGCGTCAGCAGCAAAACTTAAGCAAGGTGTTCCACAAGGTTCTATCTTAGGACCCTTGTTATCTATAATTTATATAGATGATATATGTAATATTTCTTACACAGAAAAACTAGTCATGTACGCAGATGACACGAATACCTTTTTCAGTGCTGATACAATGGCCGATCTTCAAGTTACTGTATATAATTATTTAAGACACCTGGAACTGTGGCTCCATGAAAACAAGCTTGACTAAAACGCAAGTAAAACAAAATATGTTATATTTAGGCCTCCTAATAAGCCATGCATTAATCTGAAGTTCTCCTTTCAGGGCCCCACGCTGGAATGTGTTAAAACGCAAAAATTTCTAGGAGTATGGTTTGAAGAAAACATGTCGTGGAATACGCATGTGTCATAACTGGTCTCTGAATTAGGCAAAACTGTAGGTTGCATGTATAAGCTTTCAGACCTTGTACCATTATGGCTTAAAAAGGCTATATACTACGCCCATTTCTATTCTCGGTTATCTTACTGCGCCCTAGTATGGGCAAAAACGTCTGCTCAGAACCTCAACAAACTAGAGACGTTACAGAAAAAAGTTCTTGGAATATTCGAAAATTTTGCTGGGCTTCCTCACGAACTACGTACTCATCAGCTCTTTATAAATCATGATCATATTAGAGCACGTGACCATTACGCATATAAACTAATACTTTATACTAAGAAAAACAAACTTCATCGGCATTCAGTTAACAGCTCATGCCGATACACTCTCCGAAATCAACTAAGACCAGTTCCCTTTTCTCGCACACGTTACGGAGAATGCCTTCTACACCACCAGATACCAACAGTATTGAACAAATTTTTAACTGGTATTGACTTCAAACTGCCTGAACGTAAATTCAAAAAAGATGTGCGAAGTAGGTTGCTAGAGATATAGAAACTGCTCAAATAGCACTAGCTATCTTATGTTATCATGTTTTTTCACGTGTTCTTCTTTTGTGTAAAAATTGTTGATTTTGCGCATGTGCGTACAAGATTTGTGACCCATGTGAAATTGTGTGTTTATTTGGTTCACTAAAAGAAAAAAGAACTAAGCTTTTATTTTGACTATGCATGTACAGTGACTTACGCGATATTTTTGTAAAATGCCTGCTGCTCTTGAAGGGTTCTTGGGCTCTCTGAAGATGTCTCCGACATCTTTCGCCTAAGGACCTCCAACTTGGTGTTGTTGGAAATAAACTTGACTTGACTTGACTTGACATGGCATCTGTACTCTGTCCACATCCGGCTTTCTCCGCATAGGCAGCGAGCAACGACAAAACCCTCCTCTTCAATACCTTATATACCCGCCTCAACTGATTCTCCATGATTTGCGCCTGAACGGAGCTACGCCTACCAGGAGGGTGATTTTCTGGTAAATAGAACTAAAAAAAGCTCGCTCAGATTGGAGGAAAGCGACGTGAGTTGTCACCGCCTGGGAAACCACTGCAATTACTGTCACTACACCAACTGGTGAGCCTGTTTTCTTCGCGCAACAATATGAATACGTACGGTGAAGGACGGTGCTCACCGATGCCGGTGGCAAAATCCAGCCGAGAGTGTCCATATAATTAATATCACAATAAAAAAACTACTAAAATTCTCGCAGATTCCATATATTCCGGAAATTCTTATCATTCTAAGCAAAACGCGAGTCTATACCACATATTTTACGCTTTGAACCAAGCATTGCAATTTGTACAGAGCTTTCTATACACTTTGAGCAGCTATGGTCATACCGGGGGGGCTTACTAGGCATGTCAACTATGCCGACACCCAAAGGACATTTTGTGGACTTTATAAAGTAGGCTCAAACGTGATACCACGGGTTTCACTTTAATTAAAACAAACTGAACATTACGGTGAGGTGATGTGCATATAATAAACAGCAGTTAATTGACCGCGTACTCCTCCGGTTGGAGAACATTTGGCTACAGTTTGGTTAGTCAGGAGTTCGCATGTAATCTTCATTATTATGGTATGACAGTGGATTGTCAACACCACAAATCCGAATAACGTATTCTGAAGTGACGTATCCGCCTGTGTAGAGTATTTCCTGAGTAATTAGGCACTGGCGTGGTAGTGGGGTAAAATACTTGACTGCCACGCAGATTTCGGTTTAAAGAGCGACTTCTATACATTAGTTATGTCTGACTTGTCGCTTTCCGGCAACGATGCTAACGCCAGCATGCGATTTTCTGCTACCCAGCTGAGCCTCCTTAAAGCTCACGTGTTAAGATTTCCAAGCCTTTTACCACCACTCCTGGATTGACAAAATCTGTGGATCGTCTGTGGCTCTTGCCCACCCTCCTTATTTTTTTTCAATACAACTAGCAAAGAGTAAACCAAGTGAGGCAATTAGAACCCGTTTTACAACGGGTTCTAAAACGTTTTAACGCACCAGGTGGTCGACATTTCCGGAGCCCTCCACTACGGCACCTCTGATGGTGGTTTTAGGACGTTAAATTCCACATATAAATCAATTACAACCTTCTTTCTTCACGCCTCTCTAATCGACGCTCACTTAGTAGTGCTTTAAAGAGCAAAAAAAAATTGCACTGCGTCCATTTCGACCAAGGTATACGGTTTCCTGCAGTCATTCATTGGTGCAGCAGCATGGTAATGTATGCGCACCAGATGCCATGACAATGCATCGTCGAAAGTTCGCTTCGCGGTATTAAGTGACCCTTGTTACAAAGAGAGTGAGTGGTCTGGTCATTCAGCGCGCTTTAGTTCTACCCACTGCCCCGAAAGTGTTCGAGCACACTAAAGTCGCCCTAATTACAAACTCAGAGCGCGACGTAGACTGGCTGACCACCTGTTCGACATGCTGTTGTGCCACGGGATGCTCACTGAGTCAGTCGAGAGAAGGGATCCTTTGTGAAATGACGAACGTGGCCCTCGACGCACCCTTTCGGCGCGGCCATGGATCGCGTATCCGCTGCTCGCAGGGCTGGGAGCCTGAAAACGGGCCTCGTTCTGCATAACTGCCGACGCTGCGCCACGCTGCGTTGTTTGGAAGCAGAATGCCGTGCTGGAGAGCGTAGATGGTTGCCGTGCGACGCATTCTAATTAGTCCGAGGAGCCAGCCATCCGTGGTGTCCGCAGCCGGCTTTGGCTGCGCGGCAAGCCCATTATTTAGGAAAGGCCTATCGTTATTTGGAAAGGGAGAAGGGAGCGCGCTGACAGAATTTTACGCCTTCAGGGCCGTGCTTTCCAAACGTACCACGGGCTTATCGAGCGCTACGGCTCCGGGCTAGACTCTGATGCTGGGGGTCCGACTTTTGCGCACAGCCGGTTCGCGATGCCTTAATGATCAGCGACCAAGTGGCGTCTAAGCGCGTAGGGTAAGAGTGCCCTCGGCTAAGCTGATTTTATACTGAAAAGCCACATCTAAGAGAACACGGTTCACCCTCGCACGTTTCCCTATAAATCAAAGGTCATCCCGGTGTCTCTGTTTTTGAACGGAAATTACGGAAAGCAAGCAGTGCATTTTTATGCGTGAGGCAAGAAAAAAACGATAATTATTCGCGTTATTCAATCAATGCGCTTGATTCGAGAGCTTTTCAAAACAAGATACCTAAATATGTGTTTCAAGAAGCAACGTGGCAAGATGTTTTAAACTACAACTTCACTTCGCACCCACTGCATGAAACGAGCAACCTAACAAGGGGAAAAAAACATGGCGACACCAGTTGACAATTTTTGTTTCAGGGTGTGAATAAAAATTCAGCCTCAGTGGTCTGCCCTGAAGTACCCTTTCCAGGATAGAGCTTTGTTTACAGTAGTCTGTAGGGATTTTCCCTACCTTGAGATGCCTTTTTATGATTAGGCCAAGGGAAATAAAACAAGAAACGTAATGAGAACGTTGTCTTTACGTTTATTCCTCATATCAATGCGGATGCGGTTAAGGTAGTGCACCGCTATGCAGAACAGCACTTTCTTCAGAACTAAGGCAATTAGATATATGTATGCGTCATGCAGAAAAATTCCAGCAGACCCCATGTGTTGCGGGAATCGATTTCCTGCTAAGCATTCCGCGAATAGCAGCCTCTGCAGCATCTGTTCCCATACCGAGACCTTACCAAGGACGTTGACTTCACCACCACCTAAAAGGTAGCTCATAGTCCAATGTAAAATTGGTATCCACGTTAGATATATATGCACAACTTCTATGGAAACGACATGCACATTACGGGGCGATACCGTATTTATCATGATGGATGTAAATAGCGCGACAAAACGTACGGGGAAAACTACAGGACATGCGCATTTGCTGTAACTTTCTTCGCCCTGTTTCATGCACGTTTTTTCGAGCTATTTATATCTATCATGAATCACCAACTCATGCCGCAATCTATTCTACGTGTATTTTAAGTAGCGGTGGTTAGCGTATTCCTCCGGGGTCGAGCAGCGCCTGAATAAAGCTTGCTGGGTCATAGGAATAAATTATTGATGTTTATCACATTTTTATTGAAGTGGTTAGCCAACACTGCAACAACAATTGACGTTGCTTCGACAAGACGCTCGCATACCATCATTTCCTCCAGAGAAGTCTCAAGCACTGTTCTGTTTCCGTGGTCGGACAGTTGCCTGCCACGTAAAGTGCCTGGCTTCCACTTATTCTTGAACATTGATTTCTATTCTTTACTCCCGTAGAGCTTTTCTGCTGCACATGCTCCTGTAAATGGACACCAAAGTGAAACACTAAATTAGTTTGTACTGGCAAATTGTACTGAAAACATCAGTTGCCTTAATTTTGCCACAATGTCTTTAATAATGGATGAAAAAAAACGTCAAATGCATAACTTTAAAATTTTTGACCTAATTCTCTGATATTGACATCACAGACTTGAGTGTGTTTTTTTTGTAATTTGGCTGCATTTACTGAACTAAATGCTTCTGTAACATGGCGCGTTAAGGCTCTGGCTTCCTCAGATGACAATGTACTTCAATTCAGAAGAATGGTAAGTTGGGCGAGTTAGTACTGATCCATAATGTAACAGCACAAAAAACGAAGGGAAGCAATCCTTTGAACGCTATTGTGTGCATGTTTCAAACGTCTATTCTCACAGTTGCTGCGTTGATATAGACTGAGAATCGCCAGTGGAGCCTACCCAAATTTTGTGGTCCGTGATAGATGGGCGTGTGCCAAGTGCGACTGAGGGAAAGAGTTTCGTGCTGTACGCGACACACATGTAACGTCATTCATGACGTAATCTTCTAATCATAATTGTTATACAATCATGTTCTTCCATGTTAATTTTGGTTCATGCAAAGTTAGGAAGACGACCACGACAGGCGGCCATCAGGTAGACATTTCGAAAGGGCCAAAGCCCCTTTGTTCGGCAAAGAAATACTTCGTATTTAAGAAGTTGACCGATTGGTATGTGGGGTTTAACGTCCCGAAACCACCATATGATTATGAAAGACGCCGTAGTGAAGGGCTCCGGAAATTTCCACCGCCTGGGGTTCTATAACGTGCACCCAAATGTGTGCACGCAGGCCTAATGCGTTTTCGCCTCCATCGAAAATGCAGCTCCGCAGCCGGAATTCGATCCCGCGTCCTGCGGGTCAGCAGCCGAGTACCTTAGACACTAGACCACTGCGGCGGGGCATAGGCATTCAACAACTAATTTAAACCTAACGGGCAAGTTTGTTTAAAGATGGGGTGCTTTTGAAGCGCAGGTATGAACAGTCAAATCTGTGACCAGAGAGCAAGAGCTCTGTGTTATACATATACCAGATTGAAGCTGTGGCGCATGTGTTGCGCCATACATATGCCAGACTGAAGTTGTGAAGGCTTTACTAACAGGACCAAAATGTAAAAATAATAAGTAAGGACAACAGTGTGAAAATAAAATAACATAACATGAGATATACGAAAGGTTGTTAATAATTAAAACAAAATAGAAGATCGGACAAAGTATTCTGAAAGGAAATAAATATATGTAAGATGACCAACGCGATGTTGAAACAGTGCGAAGTTCCGTAGAAAGCGAACAATTAAGCCATAAAAACATAGACATCAAGAAATTAACTTGGTATCATGCAAACAGTTCTGTGTTCACCGAGGCAGGTGGGTACACGAAACAGTCTATGCTTTCCAGTTATTTTACGTGGAATTATAAAATTAGTGTAAGTGAGCAGTTCAGGGCAGGATATGATGCTGGGAACAATTTTGAAAAAAATTGCTGATCAACGCGATTTTGTCGGCAGTGCAGTGAGGGTAATGATAATGATTCAACAATGCTTGAACAAGATAGAGTTATTTTCAGTGCAGTGATAATTGTAAATTCTTACAATTTTTTTTCTGGGCGCGCTCATTGGCGTTACTCCTCGATTAAGAAATTCAATTCCAGATCACAGGCGAATATGGTCGATTTGAGGCATATATATTGTAGCATACAATTTGCGCAGTGATATATAATGGAGTTATCTAGATATTCTACAAGCAAAGCTGAGAGACCAAAAACTCTGCACATAGCGACGCACCTAGTCTGAACCAAAAAGTGTCAATTCCTATGAAAAAGAACACCGATATCCCTGATATCGGAAACTTAACATAATAAAACTGGAGGGTTCACAGACCATCGAAATGACACGCTACAAGTTAACGATTCAAATGTATGGCTTTGGTCTTAGCACTATTCAGGAGGTAATGAATGCTATCGCACCATTCAGCAAAAAATAATAATAATAAATGTGACGTTAACATGTGACACTTTAAAATAAACTTCCTTAAATAGTTTGATGTCAATGGCACAACTACTACTACTACTACTACTACTACTACTACTACTACTAATAATAATAATAATAATAATAATAATAATAATAATAATAATAATAATTTGGTAACCAGTTCTTGTCTGATGAATAGTCAAAGCATAAAATAACAGAACGTTGAGCTGGTTAGTAAGTATTCATTCTAAAAGGCCTGCAGGCCATGAAAACACAGACCAAGCCAAGACACAACAAACTGGTTGTTTTTTGTGGTGCCTGCTTTCTTGTTTGCGCGCTTGCGCGCCCTGTTTTCTTTTTTTTTTCTTGGAATCAGCAAAGCAGCGGCAGTATCCTCAAGTTTTCCTGCGTTATTTGTTACGCGCGCTCATCTACAGGTGATGGTTTGAAGGATACAGCGTTCCGCATGGTGAACACGAGGGAGTCAAGCGTGCCACTTCCGAACGCCAGATTGAGATACGACGAGAATTCACAAACACTCCTGTATCGATCGAGCAACGCCTGTGAGTCATGTTTAGGTGATGGGTGAAATCGTAGAACGCAACGCGTCGCTGACGCCAACGTTTCCGACCTGTATTTTCCAAGGCTGCCGCGACAGAGATAGCGACGTTGCCGGTTCAATGATTTGACATCACTTCGAACCTCCACGAGCTCCCGCTGAACGTGCTTGATGTTAAGCGCGTGTAATTTAATCTGGAAGCCACGCACTGCGAGCGCCCCAAAAATACACGCACAAATACTAGAAATGCGTATCTAAAACAGCAACGAGATCCATTATTGATCCATCTCCCCACTTAAAACGTGTGCCAGTATTGCTTGTATTCTCTACGAAGTCTGTGTGATGTACTTGCACATTGACTAAGACGGCATTTCCATCACACGCAAGCGCAGATAGTGATAATTAAATTTTGTGTTCTTGTCAATATTACTTATAAGGCACAAAGAGAGTTAAGCGGCCCTAAAGATAATTCCACGTGGTTTTCTACGAAACGAACAAAAGACGCTGTGTTTAGCGCAGCCGAAGAGCAGTTTAAAAGGTCAGGCGGCCACGGTTTTTACGTTTCCGTAAATAGAGTAATGCAGTGCCTCGAGCAAAACTCCACTTCTGCACGAATCGTGGCACAAACTACGCAAATTCTTGAGGACTGATCGGTCCTATTTTTTTTAGTGAGTTCTTGTTGCTGTTTTTTTTATTGTGCATTTCTGCTCGCACACACTTTTTTTGTGGGCTTTAAGCAGCGCAGAAGACACTGAAAAAAAAGCAAGAATGGGAGCTTGAAGCACTCTTACAAAAATGAAGAGAATATTGCCCTCCTCTTCAGGTTTTACAAACATTAAAGATGCCCACATGGGAGACGTATATACGCTTCTAGGAGCAATCGCGAGGCCCGGCCGTTTAGGCGGAAGAGCAAGGAGTGCGGGTACGGATAGCCTTACAACGCTCTTCCTGTCTGCGGCAAAATGAAGCGAGCCTTGAAGTAAGAGAGGATTGAGACCATAACTCTTGGCTGCCTTGAGCTGCTGCACGTTCGCAGTGTTACGAAGTACCGCATTCGTTCCCGTCTCACAATTTTCTAAATTGGAAACTACATCGAGGAGTAAAAAAAGAAGGAAATCGGAAAAGCGAATAGAAAGCCAATGTCCATTCACGTTTAGCCATTACTCGCAAGAGCACAATAAACTATAAGGCCTCCATACAAGCATCGCTACTTATTAAATCCGTGTGGTGCGCGTTCAAGCGTATTTTCGGTTGCATGTCTAGGCCAATGTTGCAGACGACCTATTTGCACATGCGCAAATAGTAGTACACGACTTCATTTTTTACACCTATGCAGCGCTAACGAAACCAATTTCCGGAAGCACGCAGCGGTTATTTGCAATGAACCAGCATCATTTTTCCTCCAAGCTCGCGCTGTTTTTAACGCCTCATTCAGCAGAGTCATGATCACTCTACTTCAGTTTTGAGTGCAAAAATAAGGAAATCAATAAAAATTAATAATCAAGCGCAAAACATACGTCATTCGCCTCCCAGTACAGCGACACGACTGCACGCCATAAAACTGGAAAAAGCCGCACTGTGAGCGCGGCTGTTTATAGTTTAGGACTTCCTGTCCGTTTTCTTAAGTAAGCGAGACAGAAAGACATAAATAATATGCTCACTTCTATATAGTTAGTCGCGAGGCTGTTACCAGAGCACATTATTGAGATGTGGCACCCGTACAAAAAAAAAGGTAAAGAAATGTTTGATGTCAAAAGACTAAGCGACCAATTTATTGTTCGCTCAAGAAAGACTGCAGGACTGCAGCAGCTCACAAAAACTGCTTTATTTCTTTCTTCGTTTATTTTTAGACCTCAACCTCGTGTAATGCCATCAAGTTACAGTTGCTACCGCGAGTACCTCTGAATGCGAGGCTCGGCCGTCTTTGTTTCACCTATTGGAGCATTATTAACGCGTAACGTACGTACACGAAGTGTGGCGCAATCGAACCCATAAAATTGTGCTCAACGGCATAACGAGCTGCAAAGCTTCCCCTGGAATTTTCTTCTTAATTTTTTAGAGGGACTCTTGTCCCAGTCGAGGAAACGCCTGTTGAAGACTTTCGTTGCACGGAAATTTCCGGTAACAATGTTATATGATGAAAGCTACTTAACGAGATTGCTGGTGTTCCCCATTAAACGGACAGGTTACTCGGACACGGCGCAACTAATTGACCATACAATAGGTGAATGCCACGCAAGTTCTTGTTAATCAGTGCTGAGACCTTGTCATGTGCACGAAGTAACTATTGCACTATTTTTAACTAGTGCCTAATTATTTAAAACTTTCGTGTCAATAATACCGGAGTGTTTCCTTGAGATATTTTTTACGTAACAAAAAAAAACGGCACTGAAAGATTATGCGGGTAACTCATTACAGTCTCAGTTCAAGACTGGAGAAGTTTAGACAAGAATTTTTTTCTAGACAGCTAGTATTTTATTAAAGCGCGCTATTCTGCAATAATATGCACCTGTGGCATGCTAGGTGCCACCGAGTTTATTCACTGAAAAGCTCGCGACGAAAAAGTTCTAGACACTCAAAATTATAAAACGGATGTAAAACGAGAATGTCGAATGTAGTATTGCCGAATACTTTCATTGGGCTTGACATATCTGCACTCCTGACCAACTACCTGAATATTGACAACTAGAGAACGGGATTTGATGAGCTCCCCAGAATTATTACCTTCAGAGATAGTAAAGTGATCCAATAATGCAATTATTTTGCCTCACTCTTCTGCTTGAAAAGTGACAGGTTGTATTATTCTTTCAGCCAGCAAAACCTCGTGGACTACCGCGGAACCCCGACCGCACTTATATAGGATTGCTTCGCTAAGGAAAGAACGAAGCAGGCTGTTGTCGCACACGTTTGCAGAAAACTCGTCCTGGCACTGTCTTGGGATCCCACTTAGACCATCCGTCTATTCTCCCTCAGTTTCCCCCTTCTGCAAGGGCGTGTGGGCAGCTGCGCCCCGAAAACAGTGGTCTCTACAGAAAAAATCTTCAACCAGCATCCCTTGTCAGACAAGCCTAAGTGGTGAAGACAGTCGTCTTTATCAATACATTGAAAAGACGTTACGCATCGCACAGAAGCCAAGTTTCAGCCCTATGCGCTTTGGGATACTGACGTCGTATCTTCTTTGAAAGCCGGTTTGCGCACACACTTCTGCGAGTCGTGATTGACGTGGTTCGGTTTCGGGAGCATTCCGAAACGGGCGTTCCGCGCACCGTGTTTGCGAGTGGCCGGAGCGATGCTTACCTGCGTGCGTTTGCGTACAGGAAAATGCGAATCCGTGTGCAGCCCCCGCGCTGCCGCTACTCGCGCTGGCATCACTGGTTAAAAAAGAAACTCTATTACGAGCCACAGTGAGAGCTCTCCGCGCATTCCGGGAGCTCGCATACCCGGACCTGGCTGTGGCCAACGCACGCGGACACGTGGCTTTGGCGATGTCCGGAAGCGAGGGTGCGGACAGCGCGAGCCGGCGCGCGTGGGAGCGAGGCGCGATTGTTCCTGCGCGCCGGGACAGCCAGCGCCAGGGCGTTGCGCGCGACCCCGGCCTTGAACCGCTATGACGGCGCCGCGCTGGGCGCTGTTCGTCGGGAACCCGGCGTCGTTGACGACGTCGTCATGCGACGCGAGGAGGAGAGTGCTTGTGGCCACGTCAAAACAAAAGCAACCGGTTTGCCGCGGGGAAGAAGATGCGGCCGATCCCTACTCCTATAAAACGCCCGCGTCCCGGAGCCGGAGCCTTCACTTTTTTCGGCCCCCTCCACCCGTTCGAGCAACATCCGCGGATACGGTGAGCTCGGCCACCGCTGGCACTTTTTTTCTCTAACATCTGCCACTCACCGCCAATGTTTCTCAGCTGCCACACACCGGCTGATAGGTCCTGTTTTCCTCCACAGCCATCCCCGACAGGCTCAGGCCAGGGCTGTAGTCTCGCTCAAGGTGTTGTTTGTGTGTGCGGGCACGTGGTTGCTCCAATGAGTGCCTTAGCTTTCACGAGGAGTTGATGATGACAACATGCGGCATGTTTGCTTATCAGTAACACTGGCGGCAGCTTCCGTGGTATAGAAATGCGGATATGCATCTGTGTGCAGCGCTTATAATTCACGTTGTAAATGTGATACCGTTCGTATATTCGTAAAGCTTGCGTTCAGTACAGCTTCATTGCCGTAATTCCAGGCTACTTTTATTCCATTCTATCAATGCATTCCCAGTATGTGTCCTTTGAACGACGTGGTGCCAAAGCGGCCGAGCAGTGAGCGAGCGTCTGCACATCACTTGCTTGCTGCTTGCGCATTACAGACCCGTTCAAGGTCAATATTCCTAGAATCTCAGCCGAGTTACCGTCGCTGAACTTAAATAGGAGAAACATATACTTCTGCGCCGAAATGCTAGCTTTAACTTGGATTGTTTTACTGAATTGCGTCAAGTAACAGTGAAGCTAACTGGCCACACTCAAAGCAAGACTCTCTCTCTCTCTCTCTCTCTCTCTCTCTCTCTCTCTATATATATATATATATATATATATATATATATATATATATATATATATATATATATATATATATATATATATATATATATATATATATATATATATATATATATATATATATATTGCTGCGCTTTATGAGCGCCTAAAGAAGGTCACAGCACGTGGGCATTTGATCAGAGTTAGGTGATCGCCATAGTGGGCATTAGAACTCATGACATTGTAAACCATGTCACAGTGCTTTCTAAGGCCACCTATGTGGGTATACTCTGCTAAAGCACCAAGCTACAGTAGTTTGCAACGGGAAGTTAAAGCCAACGCTTAAAGACAACGACGACTGTTAAAGCTTTCCTGCACTGTACAGCGAAGGGACAGCCTTGGGGCAACTCGCACTTTCGGGTTCAGTTCAATGCCACCGCAGGAAGAAGGTGTACGTAGTTATGCGTAGTAAGTTATCCGAAGTGAACCGGATTACTCTCGCAAATAAGCTGCCGTTGTCCGATAAGGACGGTGGCAAAACTGATTAAGGCGCTAAAGTAGGCTGTTCCAATTATACGAGAGTCGAAACTTTATCAAAGTAATTGTGTACCACGACTACAGTCAAAATAAAAATTTATATGCATGCGATAAACGAAAAAATTAACAAAAGTACGCAGACAAATATCTCGTCACTGATATCAAATAGGTTAGGCTTAGGAATCACATTTCGCCGTAATTTATCGTATGCCTAACTGACATAACTTATATTCACTATGTCGTCGAGATTTTTCTTTAATACGCCATTGTGATGAAATTCGTAGCAGGTATTTGCACTTAAGCTCAAAGTGATTTCTAGTAAAATCATAAAAATGGAAAAACGCATATCTTACCGCTGGTTGCAAAACTACAAAAGTGACTAACCTGTATTAACTCCGTTGGTGGAACGAAGTTGTTAAACAGATTTGCGTGAGCTAGGACGTGCGCTACAAGTAATCACATGTTTTGAATATTGCATTTTTTTTCGCTAGCTCTGTGAGACGGCCCCAGAGAGGAAATTCGGCCGCGAAGTCGCGCACCCAGCACCAAATACACAGCAGAAACCACTGCGCACGCGCGCCGCG
Source organism: Rhipicephalus microplus (assembly GCF_043290135.1). Classification (NCBI taxonomy): domain Eukaryota; kingdom Metazoa; phylum Arthropoda; class Arachnida; order Ixodida; family Ixodidae; genus Rhipicephalus; species Rhipicephalus microplus. Next base: position 39,844,880 of record NC_134710.1, on the reverse strand, counting down.
ACTTATCCGCTTCTTACAATAGGTACTGAAGTAGTCGAATTCGAAGTTATAAGCATGGCTTGGTAGGCTTGTTAGTTTTGCATCGTGAAAGTTTGCAGCGTTAACAGGCGGGGACGAAGGAAGAACGCACAAGACTCATCAGCGCTGTGTCTTGTGTGTTTTTCCTTCGTCCATGTCTGTGTGCAACGTAACATTTCCATTAGTAATGATTAGCATGCAAGTAACAAGGCTTTCAGACAGGCAGCGTGAAAATTGGTGCCCGGCACGTTTCACTTCTCTGATTGGCGCCCAAAGCATTACACTGAATTGTTTATTCACTCTTCTTTTCACCACCTTGAATTCCCTGATTGTGCTTTGTGACCTCAAACGGTGAGTTTTCCATACGGTGTCTAATCATGCAGCTGCGGCGGCACTTGTAGACGCGTTCGCTCACTGAACCGATTCGCTTTGGACTGTCTTAAAGGCACTCTCGTCGGGCGGCGGCACGGCCGAGCCCGTATCGAGCGATTGCAAGCCCTCTTTTTGCGCAGTTGTGAGGTACTGCGAATCCCCCAGAGGAAAGCCTCTTTGCAGTAGGATCAAAGTTGGATATACAGGCTGGATATTGGTAGCTTCAGGCAGGATAAAAGCTTTCTCCTGGCTCTTCTTTTTTCTAGTTTTATGAAAAAAATGCGAGCGCTTTTGAGGATTAGTTTCACAAAAACTCGTCCCGATTATCTAGCGCTCTTTTACACGTCTAAGTAAGGTTGTGTGCATTTCGAAGGTTCTGAGAGTGTGTCCACCCCTCCTTCTAGGAAAGTGCGCTTGAGCGCTTTTAGCGTAGTGCTTTGCAACTTGCAAATGTACACGTTCTCTGGCAAATGGCCTCACTTCAGCTGAGCATGTCATTATTCGCGTGATGCTGCTTTAGAACCGTTACGAAATAGTCGGGACACTATTTCTGTCGAAGCAGGGACTCGCTGCCTACGTGATCGAGGAAGATGCGCCGGAGACCTTGGTGACACACGCCAAGCACTCAGATCAGGAACTAATAGTAGCTGCATACTTTCCGAGGGGAGGATCTGACGGCCCGCCCAGCTTCATTCGTACAGAGTTATCGATAGATAGGAGCTCGCATCGACGGAAACGTTCTGGTACCTCCTTGCGCAAGCCGCACAGCAGTACGATTTCGTCGTGATCATCAAAACACGCTTCGATTTGCGCGCGAGGACGCGGCGCGTCGCAGCAACAGTTAGCGGGAGAAAAAAACGGTGCTGCTCGGCGGAAGCGACCGCACGAATGCACGCGTGTCGTTCCTCTCCGAGAACGTCAAAACACGTCGTAAAGCCTCGAGGAAACCCTTATGTAAAGCCTCACGTAAGCTACACTGTTGCCTGTGCGAATCCAATGACAGGCGCATTGTCTCCGGGGGACCTTTTTCCCTTTTGCTTCTGTGCGTGCGGCGTCGGTTGAACGTGCACCAAGTGGAGCTGGCGGATCAGTTTTATACCCGTGCCTTTTGTTTCAGATTGGCCATCAAAAATGAATATCACAGCGGGGCTTGTGCTCCTTCTGGGTAAGTCCCTATGAAACGCCGCATAGACTACCTCTGCGGCCACCGCTTTTCTCGACAGCCTTGGCGTTTGGACTGACAAGTAATATGCATCTTTTCCTCCTTTCTCCTGCAGCCCTCGCAGCCCCTCATCACTGTAAGCGGGTGAGTGTCAAGCCTCGGGTGCCTGCAGTGCGCTCGGCTATTTATTAGGCCTCATAACCACTGCGCGCGCATATGATTCCTGGGGAAAAAGCATGTATAAGAGTTTTTCTATGGGAAATCATCGTTTCATCAAGCTTTGTACACTTCGTCAAAAACCCTGCTGCACTTCCTTCCAAAAGTGGCGAACACCGTGAAAGACACTGCTTTTCGTTTTTGTATGGTAGGTAGTACGCTCAGAATGTAGCGACTGGCGCACAATAATCCACCCAACTGAACTTTTTTGGGTTCACGATTCCCAGGGATGTGTCAAGAAAATAATAGCGGAGGAAGCTGGTGCGCTCGCTATGCAACCACGAAAGAGCCCGACAAATATGTCAACCAACAACACTCAACACTATTGCCCCAACAGGCTAAGAAAAAAAACACTCGAAGGATTGAGAAACGTACACGGTGTCTCATAAAATGGCACTGCCTTGCCTGATTGGCGTCCAGCTATTTCACTTTCTTACAGTACGTTTAAAGGGCCACCCACCAGGTTTGACAATTTTTAGCTGACGAGCGCAATGCATACGTGGGGCGTTTACGACCACGTCTGGCAAATTTGCAAACCTGCGCGCCGCGGAAGTGGGACGAATTTCAAGATGAACGCTGCTTTGCCTTCTTATCGTTGCTTTCGTCCAGAGAATGAGGACAGGCCCCGCCACGATGGTCTAGTGGCTAAGGTACTCGGCTGCTGACCCGCAGGTTGTAGGATTGAATCCCAGCTGCGGCGGCTGCATTTCCGATGGAGGCGGAAATGTTGTAGGCCCGTATGCTCAGATTTGGGTGCACGTTAAAGAACCCCAGGTGGTCGAAATTTCCGGACCCCTCCACTACGGCGTCTCTCATAATCATATGGTGGTTTTGGGACGTTAAACCCCACATATCAATGAAAAATGAGGACATGACGTAGACGTAGGAATTACCGTACGTAGACGGCTGTGCTGTGACGTTGGTCCTCTACGTAGACGACTGTGCTTTGACGAAGCCAACGTGGCACGTGAAATCGAGAAAATTATTTCACATGACGTGTGTAGTTTGTGTAATTTGTTGCTTGAATACACGCACAAAACTTCAGAAAAATGGGAAGACACAGAAAAGTAATTTGGGCGTCTTTTTCTGTTTTTTCTTTTGTGAATTGCAACGCGACAGAGATATTAAATCATATGATTTGTAAAACTCCCCATAGGCTCGACGTATCGAAACCCGGGCATACCACTGCCCCCACCCCCTTTGGAAGTGTGCAGAATGTCGCGCCTCCTGTTTATTATAACACCCACTATTAAATGCATCATTTGTGTTTTGTGTTGGCGCTCCTAGGTGGTGCAAACATCAGCTAACTCCCGAAGAGTTGGCTCAACTGCATGTCCAGATTTTGGAACGCAGTTTCACAACTTGTATAATCAAATAACTCTGGCAACGAGATGCCGGACAAATGTGCTTGCGTTTCTCGGGTGTTCATGTACCCGCGGTTAGCGCATCAATCAGACGCCAGCCCTGGAATCACAATTAAAGGTTCTGCGCATTTCAGCTTTTAATACGCTCATCAATCTTAGCACGTCTACATAAGCCTTATTGGCATCCATCCCGCAGAAACAGGCACTACATCACAAAATAACGCTGGTCTACAAAACAACAACACTCGCGTCCTCGGGGTTTGGGCTTGCTCGGGAACGTCATGCGCACGTTCCCGTTAGCTCCCATGCTGAAGAAGGTAGGGAAGAGATTTGGCTTGCGAAAGCGACGCGGGGTGAGCGGCAAAAGTTTCGAGCTTGTCCTGGCACCATCCTTTCTCGCCGCTTCAAAATACCAGTTTTCTCAGCTCGTAATGAACCGATTGAAACATTTTTGTGGCATAATGCTCTTCATCGGACACACAGCTGTCATGGTTTAATTCAAATTTGTGATGGAGCCTCGTAAGTGGCTCTTCAAAATACCTCATTGCTCCTGCGAATACCGCACATTTCTCTATAGTAAAAAAAAATAGCCCACGAATCTTCTTGTTACACTGCGAATGTCGTTGAAAGACGACAGTCTTGCGTCTGGAGAGAGTGAACAAAACGTTTATTTGTTGTTCTGCGCAAGAAAATCCGTGTATGATATTCTGGAGGCGCTGCGTTAGAGTGCCTCGAGCGTGTAGCAGAGGTGAACGAGCGCATCGAGGCATGTTAGACACGAGCTCCATCTGGCAGTTATCTTCGAAAACGAAGGCGTGCGCGCCCGCAGAGAAAGATACGCGCCTGTCAAGGATGTGATAAGGTGTAGAACGCAAAACGACGGGCAGGTGCCACCACCGTGTCGTCTTAGCAAAGCGTTGGAAACACCTACCTTTTTGAGCATCACGTTGCACTGCCAGCGCAGCGCGATAAACGCTACACTCCTTAAAGTTACTTGTGTGTGTATCTTCTAGTATAAAGGCACATATACAAAACATCAACGTGTTGTTATGGCACCTCAAATATACGCAGTAACTGATTTTTAATTGACAAAAGCACAACTATCAACGCTGAAGCTTGAGCAATATTGGTGGGCGCTGCGGATGGGGTTGGTCGTTAGGTGCCGTTTGAGGTATCGTTAATGGCAGACAAACAGAAAGATGTACAGACAGACAGACCAAAATTTTTTCGTCGAATGTTCCCAAGACAAACTATCGTCTTTAAAAATAAATGTACTTTCTTTCAGTAAGTATTTAGCAGGCTTCACTACTATATTTGTTTTTCGCTGCCGCAGACAAAACGATGGGATGAAAGCAAGGGACAAAATCAAGAAGGCTGGGTTCGAGGTACCGCTGGCGTCGACTACCCAGACTACAAGGAAATTCCCCGCACAAGTTTTCGCTGCAGTCAGCAGCCGTACGAAGGCATGTATGCGGACTTGGAAGCGCAATGTCAGGTAAGGCCATCCAAATCTATTAACTCATACCAATGTTCTTATAGATCGACCATTTCAGAGCCGTAAAATGCAATGCTTGGTGCTTTATACATAAACCTTAGCTTCTCTTTTTATACTTCATGTAGTAACTTCTCTTCAGCCATTGTGATCAGTATATCAGTCAAAATTTCAATAATCAGAAGGTACAGCAGATTGCCTAATTACTAAACTAGCAAAATTATTGAATACAATACCATGTTTTTAGTCCAATCAGCTCCTTCAGCTCCTGAGAACCACGTATGCTTATACTTTTCGCGTAATGCTGTCAGGAATACCTCTCGCATAGTTTGAGACTGCTCTTCAAACTCATGCTAACAGCTAGCACGGCTGCCACTTTACAGGTTTACCACGTATGCCACAATGGCCGAAAGGAGAGCTTCCTGTGCGGACCAGGAACAATCTTCAACCAGCAAATTCGTGCCTGTGACTATTGGTACAGCTTCGAGTGCGACGAAGCACCCAATTGGTACTACCTGAACGCCGAAGTGAATGTTGAGAGCCCACAGCCACTGCAGCCTCTGCCCGGAAGTGGTGGAAGTGCTGCCGGTGGCGGAGGTGGCGCCGGTGGTGGAGGTCGCCCTGGACCAGCTTACCTTCCCGGTGGAACAGGCGGAGCAGCAGGAGGAGGGGGTGGGGCACCTGGCGCTGGTGGCTATCCTGGCGCGGGAGGCGCGGGTAGATACCCAGGAAGTTCCGGCTCTCCAGGAACAGGTGGTTACCCAAGTGGCCCTCGTGGACCTGGTGCCAGTGGTTATCCCGGAGGTGCTGGTGGTTACCCAGGAGGAGGTTCTGGCCGACCCGGTGCTGGGGGTTATCCAGGCTCTGGAGCTGGAGGACCTGGTGTTGGCAGTTATCCTGGATCAGGAAGCGGTAGGCCTGGTGCCGGTGGCTACCCTGCTGGAGGAGGATACGGCTCTGGGCCAAAACCAGGCTCTGGTGGACAAGCCGGAAAGCCTTCTGGTGGACTTAGTGGTCCTTCGGGACCAGGCGGTTACGGAGGTCCTGGTGGTCCTGGAGGCCCCGGAGGTCCTGGAGGTCCTGGTGGTTTTGGTGGTCCCAGTGGCCCGAAAGGTCCTGGAGGCCCTGGGGGACCTGGTGGTTATGGTGGTCCCAGTGGTCCCGGTGGCCCTGGTGGACCTGGCGGTTATGGTGGTCCCAGTGGTCCCGGTGGCCCCGGAGGTTCTGGTGGATATGGTGGTCCGAGCGGTGCTGGTGGTCCCAGAAGTCCTGGTGGTTATGGTGGCCCGAGTGGTCCTGGAGCTCCCGGTGGGTATGGTGGTCCCAGTGGCCCCACAGGTCCTGGTGGTGCTGGGGGTCCTGGTGGTCCGAAAGGACCAAGTGGACCCAAGGGACCCGGGGGTGCTGGAGGCCCTGGTGGTTATGGAGGATACGGAGGACCCGGAGCAGGACCTGCACCGGGTGGCCCTGGCCCATACTTGGCGGGTGGTGGTCCTGGTTCTGGGTCTTATCCAGGTGCTGGTGCCGCGTCTCCACAAGGTGGCTCAAGACCTTCTGCCGGCGGATATAGCGTCGTTCCTACTGGGCCTCGCCCAGCACCTGCAACGTACCCAGGTTCACCAGGGTCTGGTGCCTATCCAGGAGCAGGCACTGGTCCTGGTGCATCAGGAGCCGGTAGCTATTCCTCCGCCTACAGTGCACGTTCTTCGTACTCCTCCTCAAGCTCCTTCAACAGCTATACCGATTCGGGCAAAGGTGGTGGCTATCCTGACTCTATCGACGCGCATTTGTTTCCTATAGCTGGAACAGCAGGTGCCGTGTCTCCGGGATCAGGCGGTAGCGTCTACGACGGTTACACCCACTCAGCAGGTGGCTCTACTTTCCACAAAAAAAGCATTCTCGAGATCGAGTCACCTTATTCGCCTGGTCCCGGCTCGGCTGGCTTTTCTAAACCGGGTGACGGTGCCCGGCGACCGATTGGTGGTGGTGGGTTTGGCGGTGGCGGTTCTTATGGCAGTTCGAAATCTTTTTCGTGGTCAAACGGATATGACACGGCACCTTTGTCACCAATTCAAGGTGCACAACCCGGAGGAGGTGGAGCATGGCAAGGGCCTGAGTACCCAAGCCCCACTGCTGGTGGTGCCGGAGGTGGTGGCTACTACACGTCTGACAGCGGGGCATACTCAGGTGGTTCCGGATATCCCGGCCAAGACGGGTCCGGCCAGCTGCCAGGGGGTGCTCCGCAGAGACCTCGTGGTGGAGGCCGGGGTCGCAGGCCGCAGGGTGGCTATGGGTCACCTATGATGATGGGTGGTGCCGGTGGTGACTGAGGCCGTCAGAAAGGACAATTGATAGTGTTCACTTTGACGGCAGCTGTTGCGAAACTACTTCCAGACCTCAATCCACCAAACACTCTGTCGTTATACCTACGACATATTATGAAAACACGACGTGAAACAGAATTTTTATTCTTAGGCGACTCAAAACTTCTAAACAAAAGCATTATAATGTTTTCCTAACACACATTATGATTAGGCTTTTAAAGATTATTCTTAGACTATTCAAAACTGAATTGAGTGCGCAGCACAGCTACGTTCGCTGTTTCCTTTCGATATACCCAGTGCATTAGAAGGAAATGTTAAGGTGCCACCCACTCCAGCATCGGCGTCGTATAAGAAGTCGCATACCGAAGCAAAGTGTTCTCGTCGTTGCAGTCGATATGAAATTGTTGTCTATTTTTTCGTTACCATGTTTTCTTCATGACTCTTGTTCATTGTGGTTACCATATGTACCATTTTTTTTTCTTTTCATTGTTCTACTATAGCAAAGACGCATGTTGACAAGGGTGGTAGCTTTTTGCTATGTGTTCCTTACAGAATCATCAATAGAGCTCAGTGTTTCTGCGGCAGTATCAGCGCTCCGTTGGATATCAACTTAGCGAAATTTCAGTACTGTCCTTTTCTTTCCCGAAGCGAAAAAAACAGACAGCACTGAGTGTTGAATTTGAAATTAATAAATTGACAAAAATATACTGCTGGCTTCCCTCACTTGAATTGGTCAAATTTTCCTCTTGAATCTAAATACTTAAAACGCCTACGCTCATTACGCATACGTAAGTTTCACACCACATCTGAGCCGGGGAGAATGAATGTGTACAAGAAAACTCAAAATACAGCACAATATACAAATATACATATATTAAAAAAGTATTGAAATAAAATTGGTATTCAGCGGCTACTCCATACATTCTTTCATACACGTGCTGATATATCCAAGTTAAGTTGGTAAATGGATATAAGCATGCTCTTCATAAGAGAGATATTTCTTGGGTTAGTTTGAAACGCATTTGGAAAGGGGTATCACTTGTAAACAGTAACTACAGGAAGGCACACACACACACAGACAGAATCGCTTCCGTCTGTGTGTGCCTGAGTGTCTTCGTGCGGTCCGTCTATGTTCGCAAGCTTTGTCCTTTTCAAAGTGCACTTCAACCTGCATGACGTAATAAATCTAATAACAATGACACATATTCTGCAGGTGTACTGTTGCCTTTCTGTGATTGTTGCTTCATTGTTATTTTCGGTTTTTCGACAGCTAGAGGTAGAATGAAACAAATGCAAGTTAGTTAGCTATGATATTCACAATTTGCAATCTTAGAGAAGAGAATGTGGGGTCAAAGGAAAGAGAGAAAGGTAGAGCTTGATGCACACGAGAACATATTTTCATCTTGTCACTAAATGTATATAGTCGCAGAGCCCATCATCTTGAAGTAACGAAGCCTTGATTGGGAGCATTTTGGTGTGATTGGCGGCCAAGCCCATGGTAACAGTATGTTCTCTTTGCTGGTCATAGTATATTTTGTTCTGTCATCCAGACTATGCAACGTACATTCTGTCTGAGGTCGTATGTGTTAGAAACGATGTACTAAGGCCTAGAGAAAGAGAGAGAGAGAAATAAATAAAAGGAAGAGACAGGGAGGTTAACCTAGACGAACTGGTTTGCTACCCTGTACGGGGGTGGGGAAAAGGGTCGGAAAGAGGATAGATAGAGAGATATATAAAATAAATGAGAAAAAAAAACACATGCGCACACATTCAGGGAGTTCCGATCACAGTCGTTTGGACAGGCCGGTTGAACGCAAAAAGCGCAGGAGCGCCTTCACAACCTTTTTCTGCGACATAAAGTCCTGTCGGCAGCGCCGGATTCTTTCTTCCGAAAGAGGCTGGTTGTCCAGTTCATCTAGTGCATTGCAGAGTGACTGTCTCTGCAAGCAGTATTGTGCGGATTCACACAGAATGTGCCAAGTTGTTTCATCACTGCCACAATGGTCGCATGCAGCAGTGTCAGCCATTCTTATGCGGAACGCGTACGCATTGGTAAATGCGACGCCCAACCATAATATGCACAGCATAATAGCGTCTCGTCGGCGTAATTCCGGAGGAACTCGATGACTGAGACTTGGGTCTAAAGTACCTAACCAAGCATGGATGAAATGTGACTCGTTCTATTGTGACGTGGTGCACTTGCGAGCAACCATGCGGAGTTTCCGTGCAGCGTCAGTTCTGGAAAGCGGAATTGATATTTCATCGCTTTCAGTATGGGCAGAAAGGGCAGCTCGATCGGCCCGTTCATTGCGAATTATTCCACAATAACTTGGAAGCCATTGAAAAGCTATTTCATGTCCTTCCTCAATGAATTGGTGAGTCTTTTCTGCAATCTCAAATACCAGTTGTTTGTACGGGCCGTGGCGTAAAGGTGATAGAAGGGATTGCAGTGCCGCCTTTGAGTCACTGAAAATTGCACATTTTTGTGGCTGTTGATCGCTGATGAATTTCAATGCGGCACGAAGAGCTGTGAGCTCTGCTTCCGTTTATTTCGTAAGGTGGCAGGTCTTGAAATTTCTTGTCGTATCTTTTATCGGTATAACAAATGATACCATTGAACTCTTTTGTAAAACAGAGCCGTCGGTGTATACGTGTATACAGCCTTGATACGTCTCGTATAACAAGAGCAGAGCAAGCTGTATAAGAGCAGGTGACGACATATCTGCTTTTTTCTGGATGCCAGGTATAGTTAGCTTGATGTTAGCCTGAGTCAGGCACCAGGGAGGATTCGAAGGCCTGGTGGCGGGTGTGAAGCATGTTGGCAAAGAATCGCGATATGTGGTGACCGTTCAGCAAAATGACGAACGTGGTCTGACTGCTGGTAAAGAGGCTAGGTTGTGGCAGGGTGTCCGAGCAATATGCCTTATATGTGTCCTGAGTGCCTCAACGTTATATGTGTCGTGATGAGGTGGTCACCGGCGATAGCTATAGTAGCCATTGTCGACGCACTACGAGGCAAGCCGAGGCAAATCCGGAGTGCCTGGGACTGAACACTCTGTAGCGTTCGAAGGCTTGTTTTGCTTGCATTTGTGAATGCCAGTAAACTGTACCACAGAAAACCGAGAAAAAGTACCCTGTACAGCTGTAGCATTGCACTGGGAGACATTCCCCAATTCTTCTCTGCAAAGAACTTCAGTATATTACAGATGTCCAATAACCGTTTCTTCATGTACGAAACATGATCGTTTCATGATAGATTCCTGTCAATTATGACGCCAAAAACTTAAGCGATCGAACGTATGGTACAGTTTGACCATTGATGCTTATAGTGTATTTATCCATAGGCCTTCGTGTAAAAGCTACGAGGGCGCATTTCTCGGAAGAAATTTCCAAGCCTCGATTGCGGAGGTAGCGTAATGTTTCAGTGGCAGCTCTTTGAATTCTCCCTCGTAACTGCAGGCGTGTTACAGTCGATGCCCAAACTCAGATATCATCTGCGTACATTGATAGCATGACCATGCTTGGCAGATGCTCAGTGAGAGCAATTAACGTAAGATTGAACAGCACAGGGCTGAGTACACCACCCTGGGGGACGCTACGGTGGCTGTAATGTGGAGAGGTTGGACCGTCTTCAGTGCTCACAAAGAAGGATCGCATTGACAAATAACTACGTATCCAGCGATACATCCGACCACCTACTCCTATATCTTCGAGAGCGGTGAGAACAGCTTCATGCGTAACGTTGTCATACGCCCCTTTGACGTCTAGGAACAAAGATGCGCAGAGACGCTTACGGCCTTTCTCGTGTTGGATGTAAGTGACCAGGTCGACTACGTTGTCAATCGATGCTCGACCACGCCGAAATCCTGCCATGGCATCTGGGTAGATGTTGATACAATCCAAGAACCACTCTAGGCGTCCCAGGATCATCCTCTACATAACTTTGCCTACACAACTGGCCAGTGCGATCGGACGATAAGATGAGAGCTCCAACGGTGACTTGCGTGGCTTCAGAAGTAGAGCTAGGCGACTTGTCTTCCAGCTTGTCGAGATTGTTCCGTTTTGCCAGGATTTGTTGTACAACTCCAAAAGGAGGATTCTCGCGCGTTCACCCAGATGACACAAGGCCCTATAAGAAATTCTATCGGGCCCTGGTGCCGACGTGCGTCCACACAATGCTAGTGCTGCTCTGAGCTCCACGGTGAAAAAAGGCATATCCATGCGGGAATCCAGTGTTTGTGGACAGTTAGTCGAGGACAATAGGCTACTGGGCTCTGCGAGTGGCCCAGATACTCTGGCACAGAAGTCTTCTGCCATGTCAATGCCGCGTCTCTGTTCAGAAAGTGCGAGAGCCCTGAATGGTGACCGCTAAGTGGGTTTTGTGCGGAGACCTCGTACTGTCTTCCACAATTGGGATAAAGGTTTTCGTGGGTCAAGTGACTCACAAAAAGCAGTCCAACGTTGTGACTCGAGTTTATTTGTCCGGCGCTGAATCTTTTGTATACGTCGAGCACTCCGTAAGTCTTCTATTGCCTCCATGCGTCGGTATCTTCGTTCATCACGCCGTCGGATTGCTCGAAGTCGTTCTAGGTCGATGTCAAATTCCGTTACTTTGGGAGAGCTGGTGAGGGTACACGTAGTATCGTGTATTGTGCTTTTAATTATCTCCTCTATGTCGAGGGATATGCTTGCTTCGCATTGCTCTTCCATGCGAGACTAGAATTTCAATCAGTCCACTCTCTGAACACTATCGCGTATTTTAGCATGGGACAATCCTTCTATTTTGACGTAAGTGGGAATGTGGTCACTTCCATGCGTTTCTATGTCTGGAAACCTCTCAGCATGCCTGACGAGGCCTCGTGAGACAAAGGCCAGGTCAAGGCAGCTGCTATACCTTGAACCACGTAGGAACGTTGGACTGCCATCATTTAGCACGAAAAGTCGGTTGTCGGAGGCGAAGGACACCAACTTTCTCCCTTTAACATTGGTCTTCGAACTTCCCCAGATTGTATGATGGGCATTGAAGTTGCCAATTATAATGCATAGGCGAGAATTTCCTGACAGGATACCTTGTTGTCTTGTATGGTCGAAACAGCTTGACGGAGAAAGGTAGGCACCCACAACCGTGATGGTAAGTCTCCTTTTCACTGTTACACTTACATATTGATTGTCGTTGTGGGGTGACACCGGATGATGAATGTAGGTGAGGTTGCGGCAAATAAACATCAGTACTTTGCTATTGTTCGCAGTTGTAGACGACATGAATGACTCATAACCAGAAAGTCTGATTTCTTTCTGCTAATTTGGCTAGCAGATGACAATGATGGGGAACTTATTGATGTACACGAACCGACAGAAATCGGCGATGCGTGACCTCAGTCCCCGGGCATTCCATTGAATAATCGCTGCCTTTCAGACCTCTTCTCTGAAAGACAGTGGCTGGTGAGCCATTATTTACTCAAGCGCCGCGAGTACCGGACTCAAAGCGTCCAGTATTTGCAATGTACTTCTTGCTGATGGTGTGTACATGTTGCTTAACAAGCGAATGGCGTTAATTAAGGGTCGCAAAACAGCTATCACTTGCTGATCTGTGTTCCGCAAGTCTTCCATTGCAGCAGCTTGCTCTGAAGAAGACGGCTTCTGCTGCGGCTCTTCTGAGCGTTGCGTACGCGTAAGTGGAGGCCACTCTTCTGTACAGACTGGTCTGCCCCTTTGCTCTTTTCCAACGTCTGTGTTTGCCGTGCTGGAAACTGCAGCTTGCGATCTTTCCTGATGCGTCGACTTATTGCCTGAAGTTGGCGCTGTTCGACGTGAAGACATTCGACGGCGACGTCGTCTTCACCGGATTTTCTCAGCAGCTTCTTTGTGGGTTGAGCTGTCTCGTACCATTTGCTTCAGAATACAAAGTTCTTTCTTTATGTGCGGACATTCTTTCGAAGAAGCCTTGTGAGCACCCTGACAATTAGGACACTTCTGTATGGTAGAACTACAGTTGTCTTCCACGTGGGGTTCGGTGCATCGGGGGCGCGCTGCGGAACTCCTGCAAACACCCTTTACATGGCCGATCTTCTGACAATTGAAGCATTGTACGGGTTTAGGAATAAATGGTCGAACTTGTTGATGAAAGTGGCCAACCTTCACGTATGCGGGAAGACAGTCACTTTTGAACGTTACTCTCACACAGCGTGTGTTACCAAGCCGTCCAACGCTGACAATGAAGTTGTCTTGACTCGCTGGTTTTATAAGTATTGGAAGGTCTGCGTTTGGGATTTCCGTGTTATTGTCGTAACTGACTCCTGATGTGGTCGCACCATCGGCTGGTATGATGGACCTAACTGCAATGTTTCCCAGTTGTGTTACTTGTTGCAGCATGCTCAGCGCACTCGGGTGCAGCACATCGACAGCCAGGATATTTCTTCTTGTATTAAGCCGTACGTCTTTAATTTCGTTTGGGACAGTGTTCTCAAAATAGAGCGAAAGCGCTTGCCTGTTCAGAACACGCAGACTTTCGGTAGCGTTCTTTGGCACGAACAGGATGGAATGGGGCTCTCGCTGGGCGCCGTTTTCACAGTGGCTGTACTTGACACCGGCGATGGATTGATGATCCGTCGCTTGGCCTTGCGGTGCAGGACAGGTTGAAAGCCGTCATCTGAGGACTCGTCGCAAGATGCGGAGTACAGCTCAGCGTCATCGCTCTCACTGGGTGTGTTTCCTCGTTTCCTCGAGGTAGTGGCCGCGGTCGAATCAGAGTCGGACGTCACCTCGTGAGGTTGTACATCTATTACCGCAACGTACGGGGCAATAAACCCCACAACAGCAGTGAAAAGTCCAGAAAAGCACTGAGACGAGCGAGATGTGTTCTACAAAGAATCACTTCGTCTTCCTCCCTCCCTACGAAGGCCTAAATGCCAACATAAACTATGCACATGGCGTGGCCCACTTCGTCATACAAAACAAATTCGCTTTAGTGTAACTGATGTTTGTCGACAAAGGACACGGCAAGTTCCGTCACATCAAGACGAGTAAGTCGGTAGTCGAAGCTTCATTGAAGGATCAGACGTGCCGTGAAAATATGATGGACTTGACAAATGCACAGGTCTACAATGGTCTTCCTGTTGGGTTCAACACAGACCTTCGTCAAAAATTTGCCAAAAATTTTGAATACAGTGGTGCTGCAATCATCCGGTAGCCAGTGAAATTTCACTGTGTGTCCATTTTCAACAACGTGCTGATAAAATTATCTTATCTCTAAAACTGCTCGTGAAAAGTGTGATGTAGGCTTCACTGCCAGTTTTTGTGGTATTGCCTTAGAATAACAAATTATGAACCATCAGTTCGACAGACGTTGATAGATATATACAACAACGCATCTAAGAACCTTTACATTTTTTTACCATTGCGTCAATAAAACTGATAATTCTTTCATATATTTATTCTACTTGGGCAAAACTTTGGATCACGTTGACGTGGTGTGCAAGAACCATAAATAATTCAGCTTTTAAATTGATGACTTAGCGGTTTCGAACTGCGCAGCAGTTTAAACCAGGAATAATGTGATTGCTGAACCCAAAAACTATCATCGTCAAAACCTAACACACCTTCTGTTCGTTCATTTCTTCATTTATTGCTTCGCTTCTAGAACACGTGCGCCAATTCATGCGGGGGGGATTGCAGTAACACTAATGGGCGTGAGAAGAAGTAGACAGAAAGATGAAAAAACAAGAGATGGGACGAAAGACAAAGAGAGAAGCAAGGGGAACACGGGAAGATGTTGCAGGCGAGAGAGTTGAAGGCCCGTGTGCTCAGATTCGGGCGCACGTTAAAGAACCCTAGGTGGTCAAAATTTCCGGAGCCCTCCACTATGGCGTCTCTCATAATCATATCGTGGTTTTGGGACGCTAAACCACATATATCAACAAAGACAGAGAAAAAAAGGAGATAAAGAAAAAGAAAAAATGTAAAGAAAAAAGAGGCAGGGAAGAAAGAAGGAAAGACAAAGAAGAAAAATGGAGCAGGAGAAAGAGCAAGTACAGAGATAGAGCGAAAGAAAAATATTTAAATTGAAAGGAGAGAAAAGAAATGAAAGTTAAATGGAAAACAGAGATAAATATACAGAGAGAGAAACAAATAAACATACACAACAAAATAAAAAACAGACAGCAAGCGTAGCCATGCATATTAGTATAGCAAGGAATGGGGAAGAGAAGTAGCCGTGACGAAGAGGGAAAGGTGTAGGTGAGAGGGCGCAGCACAGCCTTCCAAACTGAATTACAACAATAAGCCGGAAAGGAAAAAAATGAAGGTGAGGAGGAAGGAGAAGAGGAAAGCAAACCCACTTCGC
Organism: Rhipicephalus microplus; assembly: GCF_043290135.1. NCBI lineage: Eukaryota > Metazoa > Arthropoda > Arachnida > Ixodida > Ixodidae > Rhipicephalus > Rhipicephalus microplus. The sequence goes on along the minus strand of NC_134710.1, from coordinate 39,829,591 downwards.
CACTTGCGTGGCCTTCGCTCTAATATTGCGCAGCTTCTTGTTTTTTGTTTTAATGCAGCATAAGAATCTTCATAGACCTGCACGCATCCGAATCATGCCTGACATGATTGCTGTGAATATGCTTGTTTTAAAGCTGCGAGTGGCAAGTCGGCCTGATCTCGAATGGCATGCACATCGACTTTGGTGGTTCTGTGGCTCGATGCGACATGAAGCAATCGATTTTCGAGCAGAAAAAGTGAAGGAATGCTGTAACTGACGCAACCACAGTATTGGTAGAAGCTGCGAGGTGTCAGAGGGGCCTGGCAATCCAACTAGACCCGAGGTTGATGCAAATTGTTGTTGCTCTTACGAAAACCTGCGTGACACACGCACACACAGACAGGGAAGGAACATAGGACCGTGCGTTGTTTTTTGTTGTTGTTTATTGCTTTTTTTCATTTTTCTCAAGTACGGCTGAGCTCTTTTAGGTGAATAGTTTAATGAATTTGAGCGTACAAACCGTATTCGTTATAGCCGATTGTCTTGACTGCAGAAGTATAATAGAAAGGGCTGACGAAAACCAGGTGTGCTCAAGATTTTTTACGTTTTGTACATTCTAGAGATCATTCTTGCGTGTGCTTTGTACTTTCCTGAGATGAACACCACGAGAATTTAGCATACGAACCCTAAAATGGTGCTTTGTGCCACTTGAAGACACAAGTCGCCGATAATTTCATCATGTCCCATCAAAAAAACAAGAAAGGCTATAAGATGGAAATGCATTTCATTTTCGTGTGAGCGACATGAGGGTTTTCGTGCAGGTCATGATTGGAAAAGACGACGCTAAAGCTGATTTAGAGAAAAATGGTGGTAATTTTGGTGACGTATATTCAATGAGTCAGCCTCTGAGAACATTCCGTGTAGATTTCTATTATATACTAAATCTCACATGTTTTCTTTTGTGTGTTAGAAAGGAGGAAGGGGAGCTGGATTGATAACCACCCCCTCCAACCTTTCCTTCACCAGAAATGTTGGCTTTGTTGTGCGCAGTGATGTAGTGCAGGTAAGCTACCATGCTGGGACATTCGTTGGGGCAAAAAATTTTAAAATTTTCGTCTGCCATGACATTTTATAACACCGTAATGGCGTTCCACAGACCCTGTTTAAATACAAAAAGCAATAATTACAAATAACTATTTGCGTTATCTTAGGGTGTGTTCCAGAAAGCCAGTCGTATGAATTAGATTATAATAAGTGACAAAAACATAATGTTACTCCGAAATTAGAAACACTAGACTCATCGCACTTGGTCTACAGCATATTCATTGCACACTTCATCAGTGGCATAACATAAGTAATACATTCAATGTTGTTAATGTGGACACATAGACATGACAAAATAAATTAACCCGTGTGATCAACTTGCATTCTGTACGGTCTTATATATAATATTACGTGCTCCACGAAACGTGTGAGCTCGCGTTAAGGCTTCTGAATTATTAGCGCGCTGCCTGATGCACTTCAAGTGAAAATAAGTATGTGATAAAATTTAGAAGCTATTTGGCAGTAGATCTGCATCAGAAACAATTTGCTCTAACAGAGATCTTCAGAGTTTGTACTATAATAGCAGGTCAGTGGATTTGGTGTACGTTCCTAGCATTTAAATATTATCTGCACAGTGTGATACTTATTGTTCAAAAATTAGCCTTAATACGTTGCTCGCTGAGCTTAAGAAAGAAATGGCTGATCCCACGTACAGTGTGAATCGATGATATGCGAAGCACGAATGAGGAAGGCTGATATGTTACTTTAAAATGAGCCCAACGTTACGAGGCGAAAGTAAATTATGCCGCACATGACTTTTGTGTCTTTGCCATCACGTTTGGACGTGTCATTTACCTTCATAGCCTATGCTCGTCATGTGACAACAAATTTTTGGTTTATGTGGAGCTAGCGAAATACCCATGACCACACTCTAGCATAGCATTTAGTCACGTTTTACATGACACATCATGATTATCATATTTCGACGTGTCACTTACCTTCCTAGTTCATTCACGTCACTTAATACCAAATTTGGTTTATGTGGAGCTAGCGAACTATTCGCGACCACAGTCGAGCATAGCATATTTAGTCATGTTTTACGTGACACGCATATCATGATTATCATGCGAGGACGTGTCATTTGCCTTCATAGTTCATTCACGTCACGTAATATAAAATTTGGTATATGTGGAGCTAGCAAAACGGCCGCAAACTCGCTATGAGCGCCACATGTGGTCATGTTTTATATGACACGCATATCATGATTATCATGATTGGGCGTGTAATTTACCTTCATCGTCTATTCTCGTCACATAATACCAAATTTGGTATATGTGGAGCTAGCGAAGCAGCCGCGAGAAGACTATGAGCGTAGCATGTAGTCATGTTTTACGTGGCACGCGTGTCATGATTATTATGTTTAGACCTGCCATTTACCTTCGTCGTACGTCCGTGTCACGTAATACCAAGTTTGGCATATATAAAGCTAGCGAAACGGGCGTGAGCACACCATGAGCGCATGGCCTGTAACCATGACCTCCATGGTAGGCGTGTCATGATTTCTACGTTAGGGTCTGTCAGTTATCTTCTCCATGCAGCCATGCCACACCATAAGTTTTGTAATATGTCATTTGAACGAAACTACCGCAAAAGCAGCAAGACCATGAAATGTAAATAACGACATTCATGACATTCATGTCATTATTTTCACGTTATGACTAGTCACTTATGCTCGTCATACATGTATGTTATGCCACACCAATTTTGACATTGATTCCATTATCGTAACGGCAAGGGGGCTAAATTTCGATAGATAGATAGATAGATAGATAGATAGATAGATAGATAGATAGATAGATAGATAGATAGATAGATAGATAGATAGATAGATAGATAGATAGATAGATAGATAGATAGATAGATAGATAGATAGATAGATAGATAGATAGATAGATAGATAGATAGATAGATAGATAGATAGATAGATAGATAGATAGATAGATAGATAGATAGATAGATAGATAGATAGATAGATAGATAGATAGATAGATAGATAGATAGATAGATAGATAGATAGATAGATAGATAGATAGATAGATAGATAGATAGATAGATAGATAGATAGATAGATAGATAGATAGATAGATAGATAGATAGATAGATAGATAGATACGCTAAAATTCGCTGACCTTCGCTAAGACAAGCTTCACATGCAAATGTTATCGCGTCCCCGTAACCGTAAAAAGGTAGCGGACGTTACTTCCGCCATTACTCCATGGTCAGAAATCTTAATCAGTGCGTCTCCACATCAAGATCCTGGAACAGCAAATTGATCAAACTGATATTTTTTCTCACATTAAAATTGTAGCCCAAACAAAAATGTTAGCAAAAGTACTTATTAAACATTGAATATTTTACGACTATTGTAAATTGACAGCACCATAGTGACCCACGATTACATGTAAACTAATGATGGCTTCAAACTTTTCGCTAGCATGATAGTCAGAGCGAAAAGTAACTAATTACGTAAGGCCCCACGTTACCGAAAACTTACAACGTAAGTGCGTTACCCACTGCAGTTTTGAAGTAGTAACGAGTACGTTACAAAATTACTGAAAATAAGTAATGCTATATCGCTAACGCCATTACTCGTAACGCGTCACCACCAACACTGATTTTGCAACACCGCACTGACGAGAGAGGAAATGGGGATTGGAATTGTACTTAGAACCCATTCGCCCTAATTTTATTGTGTGGAGCCATGATTTGCTACAAAATTACGTTCCACTCAGCAAAGTTTAATAACGCTCCCTTTAGTCTCGGGCGTAAAAAATTCTCCCCAGATGCTTGTCTAGGCGTGCGGTGTGCTAAGGTATTCGTCACAATGACACAATCACTCGAGGTAATACTGTAGCGCTTCATTTTTATCGTTTAATTACTGAATCATTTTAGTGCGCACCTCAAGACACATGCAAAAGGAAAGCTCTACCCGCCTGTATGCCGCTACAGTTAGCATTGAATTGGCTGAATCAAGCAGTAGTTGCACGGCAGCCGGGTAAGTTATCAAATACTATGTGCAAAGTATGGCGCTGATGCAGGAGGTGACACAGAAATATATATATTTTTGAGTATATAGAAAGAAAAGAAATGAATAAACGAAGACGATGTTAGAATGAGCCTTCTGTACATCGGTGACGCTGCCTCGCTCGCAACTAAAATTCAGGCGAGCTGGCTGAGCCGGCCGCCAGAGCGACGGCGTCGCTGGCGTCGTGCACATTGACGCCCGGCGGTGGCGGCGAAACCCGGGGCCCGGAAGTGCTCTTTCTCCCACCAGAACTCCATCCTCCCGCGCCCCGTGACGTCACGACCCTGTTGGCGTCGGCTGCGCGCCTGCGCGAGAGATGACCCGGGGCTGCCGGTGCGTTCGGTCCCATTCATGCTGCAGAGCACCTAGCGGGCCAGGCTCCACTATGACCGGGCTGCTTCTGCCGCCGCTGCTGTTGCTGCTTGCCGCCCTGATCCCAGGTGAGCGCGCCGCCCGGCGAGCGAGGATGCGCTCCTCTCGGTGCTCCCGTCGCCGCGCACGAGCGACGCCGGCGCGCGCCGGGGGCGCCAGAACGGCCAGGCCGTCGCGCGCCGGCCCGCTTGGCCAGCCTATGGCGCCGCAACCGTGACCCACGCGGCCAAAATACCAGCTCGGGCACAACTAAGCTGCCACCGCATGCCTTAAAAAAAACGTTGTACTGCCGCTTCCTCACAGCTTCCTCACAGTGGCAGGCTGCTCCCTTGACGCTCTTTCCTATTGCCGAAGGCGCTGTAACTAAGCAACGAAGAAACCACAGCGGTTCGCGAAATGCCCCGCTCCCACTCGAAGGACCATCGAGCACGCGCAGTTTCTACGAGGAAGATCGTCGCGCCGACAGCTTGCAGCGTTGCGTTGTGTGTTCGGGCACGTGTTGCATGTAAGCTGAAACTACCTGCAATACTGACAGTCTCAAACGTACTTTGAGAGCTGTCACTGTCTGCCAACTCGCATGCAGCACCAAGAGTGCCAACCAGGTTGACGGCTGTAGCTTAGAGGAAGCGTGTGCGAAAGCGTAAACTTATAGTTGCATTCGCTGTCGCCGGGCTCCCTGGATCGTGCACCACTAAGCCTCGTCGGGGAAAGGCAGCGCCAAATAATGACATTCATTTATCGCACAAAATGAACGATAGGTGCTTGCACCAAATGAGAACATTAGTTTGAGCAGAGCAGCAACAGTTCTTAGTTATAGATTAGTTTTATGGAATGCAGCATGGATGCCTTTTATGAATATATGAGGCCAAAGTCGGCAAAGTGAATTTTTTGCCGGGTTTTCATTCTGAACAATATGGTATCTTTTCTGCTCTTCCTTAGGTTTTCTTTCGTGTCAATTCACCAACATCCGCGTACATCGCCCCTTGGCAGAAATCTTTGAGAAAGGCGCCAACACACGCAGCTTTTCTTGACCATATATCGCCTCGAAACAATCAAACCAGCTAAATATTGCTAACTTTGCAAATGTTCCAGCACTGCAAATGTTATGGAGCGTTACAACAAGAAGAATGGCACAAGAAGAATGTGGCCTTTCCTCAATAGTGCTGTGTTTTTGTGCTATACTCTCTGTGAAGCGGGGACACCTGTTGTCTTCTTGATGGTATACCCTTTACGTGCTCGCAGATTCTACAATATCCGCGCTTTGAGAGTACTCAAGTTCACAGACCGTGCGTGTTTACAAAGCACTTTCCATATATTTCATACATCGAGCAGTTCCGTACTCCAACAGGTGCCGGCCGCTCTATGTTTTTGTCGCTTCCCTAACCTTGTGCTTGTACTTGCTAGACCATCCTGCTTCAAAGCACACATCATCGTTTTTCTCCGCACGAGTGCGAACAAAGAGCCCACTGTTTGCTTTCGAACACGGCGGTTTTCTGCCAGCACCGCTGCAGTATGCGTCTAAAGTAAACGAGGCGAGAGCATGATCCGTTTTCTTTCTTCGTTTTTCTTCGTGCACTTTTTTTTACTTTATCCTCTCACATTCCTCAAAACGTGCGCAGACGACGGGTCAGCACAAAATCACCGTGGCCTGCAATGGGCAAGTGCTACCTCTTGAGCTAGGTCGCCAGTTGACACTGGCACCACTTACGCAAGGCTATAGGCAAAAATGGCATGCCATTAGTCGTCGTATTAACGCCTGAATTGAGCAAAAGCGCGGAGCGTAAGTCAGTGGGTGATTACACGTCTATTCAAGAAGTGGGCTTGTCTTGCCGTATCGCAGCAGTACCTCAAGACGTTCCTTAGGATGGAATGTTTCAGTATGCGGGCAACATGTACGTGTGCACGTGAGCGTGCGTATACGTTATTCCAGTCCAAACAAGAGTACCGACGGACATCGCTACTGTTCACTTATGAAGATAATTTCAAACCAAGCATGTTTTACAAAGATCTGTGCGTCTGGGCAAAATTATACGAAGAAAAACAAACTCTGCAGCCACATTTGTTGGAAGTTTTCAATATTAAAAACTCGCCCTATATGTTGCGAGACCCATTTGCTCTCTTCAGGGTGTGACTGTCCGGCCGGTTTCGAACTATAGCGACTCTTTTTACTGCTTGTCTTCCTCTCCACCATCATTCGTCCCGTCGAGTGCTTATCTCACTGTTTGTTCATTTATGAGTGAATATTTTCTACTCCACATCATATAGGAGCATACGCCATCATCTTGGAACGATAGAATGTAAAGCTATGTCAATATGATTTTATTCCAAGCTCCTGATGAGTAACCGCCAACGCAACCGTACAGGCAGTAATCAACGTTTTCTAAACTGCTCTCTCACGCGCGCTCCTCGTTTGCAGGAGGTCCTTTCTGTTTCGTTTGAAAGCGCACTGCATAGCCTGCTCTGGCGAGTCACAGCGACTGGCGACAGCTGAAAAGCTCACAGAGGTGGACAGGGTTTAAGGTACGCTGGGCTAACAGAGGTAAAAAAAAAAAGTCACGGGGGGGGGGGGGGGGGGGGTAAATGGCACGTCGTGCCTGAATCTTTTCACTTATCTTACTGTGGTTCGTCACGCGTAGCTTATTCCTGCTGGAAAGGCTCGATAACGTTTTAGAGTTACGCGAAATATTTTTTCTATGCAAGGAAATATATTCTCGCAGTGTATCCAACGCAAGTGAGATAAGAGGGCAGCCTTGTTCTTTTCGTTTCGTCAAGGGGTGTGCCCCCTAGATTTTTCAAAATATTTTCAGTTCGTTCAGCGGAATCATGTATTTGTTAGTCGGTGCAAATAAAATTGAAGTGGTGCGTTTCCGGTATTGTGACGCCGGCTCGAGAACTTTGGAGTTTCAATTTATAGCGACTAATCTAAGTAAAAAAACGTAAAATTAGGAGAGTTTTGGTTTTTTTTTTTTTTTGGTCCTATCAGGTGTAAATGTTTCAATTCGAGAGTGAGAGTATTTGAATTCTTGAAACCTCATATGAAAAAAAAAAAGGTGAAACGCAGAGAAGTCACTGCTCGAAATCTTTGTTAACAGCCACAAAGGGCAAATAACTAATTCAAAATTGGAAAGATTAGAATAGCTTTATGTTATTGTGATCATTGATGTACCAGAGGTACGAATGGGTGCAGATTCGCTCCAAAAGATGGAAATTGGCTGATGCGAAAGATACACTAACAACCACAGTCCAACACTCTGCGACTTCTCTCGCTAGCCTGCGTCGAACGACGCTATAAATAAAGGAACAAGATCGCGTGGTGCGTGCGAATCGCAGAGGATGCTCCAACATTATACCTTGTGGATTATGCGAGTCATATCAGTCTGCTTCTGTTTAAACCTACCAATGAAGTTCAACTAATTGGTCTCAAGATTACTCACCAGCGAGCACGCATGCAAGCCTCCGTTACCTATAGTAAAACACTCAAGAACATGGAAGACTTTTTAGCTTCGCATTCAATATAACGCGATAGCGTAATCTGATGCGTTTCGCATTGCCTTCTCAATCGCATGCCCATACCTACGCTTCTAGGTGGACAACGCGTCTAATGTCGGTGTGCCTGTAGCATTGGCAGTTTCAAACTATCCCAGAATGCCTACTGCAAGGGCTATCGCGAAATAAGGCCTTTTGCGAATCAGCCAAGCACCCTGTATACGCGTCCCTAAGGCAACAGGCAAACCTACGAAGATGTAGATACTCACTTTGTTGGAAGTGTTGCTGCTGTAGTGATTACTAATTATGCCCGAGCGCATTGTAACTAAGAGAACGTTAAATCACCATTTCCATGTGAAATTAACACGTTTTGACAGTTGGTGCGATTCTACGCTTCTGTCACGCGATATGGCATGCATTAAGGAGACTCCCTACTTTATGGGACATTCGTATGCGATTTTTCCCCCGCAACAGTTCCAAGCAGTGGATTAGCTCGGTGGCATAACAACTGCTTGCCACGCAGATGAACTGCGTTCAGTTACCACTCGAACCAAAGATTTAATTATTTTTTTCTATCTCAATTTTTTTGCATACAGCCAACGACGCTGACATATAGGTCGACACCAAAATTTTGGTAAAACGGGCTCTTTAGTGCTATTGTGTTCATACGACGTATTGGCCCAATACATTCGCACAGCGTGTTGCCACTCTGAAGCAACAGTGCTTTATTTTTCTTCACTCGCAATAGTTACTACAGTGAAACTCTTAGCTAACGTGGTGGCTTGGGCAGTGCCGCTGTCTGTCTCCTTCTTTTCTTGTCTCTCGTTATTGGCGCTGTTTTTTATGTGAAACTCTAAGCTCTTATTTCTTTTTGCACCTGTGAGCAACGGTGTTAGATATAGCTTTTACGCGCTGAATTTCAAAAAAGATGCCGCAGTGGGACCTTGCAAATAGGGTCCGCGTCTCTCTTCTTTTGCCTATTTCCTTTCATGGAGATGTCTAACGGTCATGCCTCTATATTTTAATCATTTTATCATTAAAATCTTTCATATTCATGACCTCTTTGCGTAAGCTTCCTAATTTATTGATATGTGGGGTTTAACGTTCCAAACCCTCCATATGATATTGAGAGACGCCGTAGTGGAGAGCTACGGAAATTTCGACCACCTGGGGTTCTTTAACGTGCACCCAAATCTGAACCCATGGCCCTACAACATTTCCGCCTCCATCGGAAATGCAGCCGCCGCAGCCGGGATTCGGTCCCGTGACCTGCGGGTCAGCGACCGGAGTACCTTAGCCACTAGACCACCACGGCGGGGCAAGCTTCCTGAACAAGCAGCTAGCTTTCATTGCAGGTACCAGGCTGGATGCAGAATACTGCTCAACAGAAGCAATGCTTTTTTGAAAAAAAAAACTGGAATTTTTTTTCCAGAACTTGTCAAAAGACGCCTCAGTTCTTGGGTAACATGAAATCTCATTACTGTCAATTTACATGTGTCACAACATTTTTTTTTGTTTTTGTTCCTTCCAACCATAACGATTCTTCATCTCACGGCAGCACATGAAGTAGAGACCTAATGGCGTGCGCGATGTGCGGACGGCCTGCGTAGACGCGCTCTGAACAACCACCATCACAAGGTATGCGCACATGTCTCTAGATTGCGAGACGGGCAGTTTTGTGTGCCGGAGGTAGCTTCTCAGAGCATCGCACCGCTGAGCCCGTGCAGTGAGCACTGAGCTCTCTTTTCAAGGAAATGGGGAACAAAAGAGTGGAAAAGGAAGAAAACGTTCTGGAGAAAAATGAGTTCGTCCCTGAAAAGCAAGCGGGCGCTTGTTTGCTTCCGCTCTACCCATCAATCATCGCAGAATGTAAACGAATAAAACCACTGGGCAGAACTCGCTCCCAACCTCGCCTACGCTTCCCTGATCGAATATGCCACGGAGAGAAATAAGCTAAAGAATTCGAATGTAGAGTGGACGAAGACGGCGGATATGCAGATGCTAGAGCGGAATCGCTTCGGAAAATCCAGCTTGCAAGATATGGCGTCGCGTTCGGAACGTTTGCGCAGTATACACGTGCATGCAAGTGTCTGCCCAGTCCGTGAAGGAGAACCGGGCGCACGCCTTCAGCATTGATTGGTTGGAAAGGGTTTGTGCCGCTTTCTACGCCGCTTTGAAGCCGAATAGAAACGCGGGGTCAAGCACTCCGGGACTCTTGTCCAGTTGAAAGCGTCTGACGATGAACGACAGAGCGGACGCAACGCAGAATCGGCGTGAGCAGTCGCGCAAACGATGCGCAGCAACATACAACTTTCGGTTGTGTTTCACCGCATTCATACTGAAAGGCCACTTTAAATTTTGTCGTGGTCTTCAAAGGAGACTCCGATTCCAGGGGAGCGTGGACGGAATGAGTGAAATAGAGATGCATTTGTCACAACAAACACATATTTGTTGGAAAAATAAAATGATACGATAAAGAAGTTACCTTTTTGAAAGGTTTATTCAATGTTCCCTACGTATACAGAATATAGACATTTTAGTACAGAAAACGGTACCGTAGTGTAAACACTGTGCGGAGAGCTCTTGAATAAAATTCGCACGTGCTGTCTTGTGTAATTATCGATATTGAACAACATCTTTTAAACTTGTAGGTACAGCACTATCGGAACAAAAAAAAAGAAAATTGATATTCCAGGGCGCTCTCGAAGTAAGTTTCATATTTGTGCTATTCGGGTCTCTTAGCTATGCGAGCCTCCATGACAGACTTCAGGAGGACCACCTATTTACTGCTGCACAGTGTGTGCGGCTACTTGTTCGCGCTTGTCTCTTTTCCCATTTTCTTTTTTTATCCAACAACGCGTCTTTCAAGTACAGGGGTAACCAACCGGAAGTATGTCCACTTAAACTTCGAGCCTCGTTATCCATTCTCTTTAACAAACCTACATACGCACACGTTGACTCAGTATGTCTACAAAAAAACAAAGATAAAGCTTACAAATTTCTCACGCAAATGAATCGTGGGGTTTTAAGGGTGACAGCAAGGACATAATTATGTGGCCCGTCATATGGGACTACTCAAACACATGGGTGTTCTTGCATTTTGTCCCCAACAAAATTCGGTTATTGTGACATGGTATTGTGAGGACGTGCCTTTGGTCTTACGACTGACCCACTTTAGCTGTGAATTTTTCGCAAAAAGTGCTGCAAAGTTCTCGCAAAACCTTTTTTGCCTCTAAGGCATGTTTGGTTGAATAAATAGAGACGTAATAAATAAAGAAATAAAATATAAATATCTGGCCATGATTTGGGGGAATTATGGTGGTGTTCATTTTAAAAGACAGGGTGCGAAAACACAAGAAAAAAAAAGTCAAGACACCACAAACTACGGCGTTTGGGGATTCTTGACATTTTTCTTGAGTCCGTGTTTGCACACCCTGTCTTTTGGAATGAACACTCACATACTCGCTCATCTCTCGTTTATTCTAGAGTAGCCTGAAGAATCGCGAAAATAACCAGATCAGCAAGGAGCAATGCGTGCATGCGCCACTCCTTGATGATCCGGTCGGTGATCTCCCTGGTGATCCGGCGCATGCGTGCTAGGCAATATCGTTCAGTGGATAGATGAAGTTAAAGTTCTGGATCTTCGTTCTCGCAACACACGATGCGTGGTCACGTATACAAGGATAAATGTTTATTCGGTTGCAGAACGTCTATTATACGAAGCTGCAGTAATGGGCCGATCCTATAAATTGTGGTGTAATGAACTCGCATTTTACTAGTGAGGGGGTGGACAGTTGAGCTCATGCATAGTGTCAAAGAGGACTCAAAGCTAAGCCTCTAAGGCAGGCGTGACGCGCTGTCAAATGCCCGTAAGCATCTCGTAGAATTCCTATCCTTGGACTCCAGCGCCGAGTGCATTGAACATCGGAAGGTAAACAAGCCTTATCCCGCTCCCTGCAGAGGTAGCAGCCGCCACTGCTTCAAGCACCATACGCGTTTCTCAGCAGACATATGGCATTAGGACATCATTTATAGCTCATATATTGGGAGAGATTCAATATCTGAAGCGCCTTTCTATACGTGGGGCTTCGTGGAGCAAGAATACTATAGGTTTGGGTCGGCTTGAAGGTGTAGGATAAAGTCAGAAGCAGCCATTTTTAATGGTGTGCAAGGCTGGCAGGACACCCCGGTCTACCGTTCTTGTCTATTTTCTTCAACAGAAGCGTGATTTTTGCTCTTTCTATAGAGAAGGTTTCTGGCGAGAGCGTCGGCCTTTAAGCGACTTACAATCATACCATGCAGGCATTATGTTATCTATTGGTGCCACTTCCTGAGCCTCCTACGAAGGTTTCCTTATAACGTCCGCGTGTCCAGCCTCTGGAGAAAGCACATGGTACACGCACCCTACATGACAGGGAAGGACGTTCTCGGACACAGTATCTGCTCACATTACGGCCTACGAGCTTGTTCGTTGACCGGGGGTCCAAGATGAACCCATCAAGTGTATACAAGCGGGGATGGAACGTCTGTTCAGTGCGTTTCGCCAACAAAAGGCCGGTATCAGTAACTCAGCACAGCAACTCTACCCAAGAAAAAATAAAGACTCAGCGCAGTTTACATAAACGCTCAGGCACTAGCAGCGACGTGCGCTCAGTGCTTGTTGTCTACGGCGCCTCAAGAAACGTATTAGTAATAGCATGGCGCGTTTGTCACTTTGTCGCTTTGAGATGGCGCTATATCGTCGCTGCTCTGGGATAATTTTCTGGCTCATTTGCTAAAACTCCTGTAAGCGTACAGTGACAGCTGATTCTATGTGGCAGTTACAATGATAACAATAACCTCAAGTAATTTGGAACATATACACAGGGGGATTCAACAAAAATCAATGAGGCATAGGAAATATGCTCTATCAGAATATATGTTCGAAGCTACCCAAATAGAAAAATAAACTAGGTTAAGTACTGTGCTCTTAACCCGGAAACTTCAATGTTTCGTGTGTGTATATACGCACACTTACGTAAAAACGCGCACACGACCTTAGATAAAGTATGTTTCATGGCCCTTCCTCTTGTCCAAGAAAAAAAAAAGGCCCCTTACAGACGAACACGTTCCCGAATCTGGTCGCTTACCATTACTACTACTCGGAGCTTTACTCAAACATGAGTAGGTTTTGTCAGAAAAGGGCACACCTACCTTATATACTGTGAGCTTGTGACAGATCGAAAGGGCAAAATAGAAAATACGTTAACAGAAAAAGACCACGCTGGTAAGCCTGGACCCTGAAGTGCAACTGGATCGAAGGGCTTTGGTAAGCCGAGGGTGCCGCCAAAGCCCAAGTTAAGTAACTGTATATGATCCCGTATATACGGTTACTCTATTTGGGCTTTGCTCTACTTGGGCTTTGCTCTACTTGGGCTTTTAGTTTAGCAGATGCTCCCTGTGTAAGTGTTGCGAGGCGAGAGAGGACGGTGCGTAGGAGAGGAGAGAGAAGAGCGGATGCACATGCGCAGTAAGGGTGGTCACGCCGAACATTGCTTGAGCTCAACCTTACGCTGCTTCGCATCTAAAGGCGCGTTCACACTAAGCGCGGAGCACGCAAACGGGCAAGCGGATTTCCGAAGCTGTGAGGCAGGGAGCATGCGCGCCTGTTCAGACCAATCGCGTTGCATTCTCTCCGCTACGCCGCGGTCACGAGGCCATCCACCAATCTACGGTGGGCGGGTTGCCATCTTGCGGCACTATGCTATACTGCGCGCGCGTGCCTCGGGCGCTAATTGACTGCGGCCAAAGCGGCAACCTTTTCCCCGTGGACAAAATCAGTCCGCAAGTGATCCCGAGTAGCGTCCGCAAATTTTCCAATTTGGCAAATACTCCGCATCCGCTTCCCGAATCCGCTCTCGGTGTGAACGCGCCTTAACAGAATCAACCGTAACTCAACTTCCTTTGATCGAATTTTCATGCCCTGTTGCGTGAAATGAAATCGATAGTTGGACGGAAACTCGTCTGGTCGGGAACAGACATGAAGACAATTAAAAACCAGACACTCACCACAATAAAAGCAAATAAAAGCAAGACGTTTTGGCTGAGAGCCTTGCGCAAAATCGGCTGGCAAAATGGAGACTGGACAGCCACGTGTAGTGCTTCTCGATGCCAAGTAATGCTCATCGCATACTTCAAGGAGCCCGGAGTCGCCAAATAGTGAAATATGTGAAATATACAATTTTCTTTTCATCAAAAACATCGTCCGTACAGACACATATGTTGAGACTGCCGAGCATGTAATATTTGTATTTGGATCAACGCAACGGTATAAATTAGTACTGCTGCTGGCGTTACGGCATTTACAAAGTACGCGACAAGTGCTACACGGCATCTGTGCAGTATGTCCATATAAACGTGCTTTCCGCACTGGGGCTCTGAACATGCTCAGACAGCTCTTGTCGAAGTCAGCACATTGTAGTAATGTACAAGTTTGTTTCGCTATTCAAAAGCATAAATTTTATATTCAAATCAAAGTCTACAAAAAAAGGTAGCAAAAACAAGCTAACGTGCTTTTAAGTTAGTATCTATAGCAGTATACGTTCTTGCTTTATATATCCAATTTATTTTACAGTGTGAAAGTTGAAGGCAATTTCATACTTTCGGGGGAGCACGTAACTGGAGCCTTTGTAACTACAAAACTCAGTGTGCGTCCGAGCACCGATAATGAGGTCACACGTTTTGTTACCCGCCACAGCGACTGCCATGTAGGCGGGGCGATGCAAAAAAAAAAACACTCGCGTTTTTACATTTATGTACATGTACAAGAAGTGACAATATTTTAGCATTTCGACTTGTATAAATTCGAACGTCCAAAGTGGACAAACTCGAGGTGCTGCTATAGCATTCTCCACTACTTTTGAAATTGCAAGATTCAAGCTAACAGTCTAATACTATTGTATCCATGACACGTGCGCACTCGAAAGTTCTTTGAACTACGATACACCTACTGGAGAGGTGTTCACATGCTGTACGTATACCATACCCTTTCCAACATCGTTTATACAAGGGATTGTGAAGTAATGAGATGCATCCTATAACTACGTCACGGACTCGCACTACCCATTTGCAAACGAAAACGTTGCGTACACGCTCTGCAGTCTTGATGGTAAATTTATTGCTTCATAAGATATTTTGTACAGTAGTTACTAGCGTCCAAACATATTTTAAAAGGTGCCCAACTGGCCTCACCACAATTGTAGCCTCCGTTGCGCATTTACGTACTCGCCTTAAGCACCTGCATTCGCGTGTATCTTTACTGCCATGCATTTGCGTTGGCGCGGCGGGCTTCATGAAATCTGGCATCGGTGGTGAGCTCCTGCAAGCTCTTATGATTTGTCCTTTCTTCCTTGGTACTGACCGGATGCTTAGGTTTTAAGAAGCAGCGCCACTGTTTTTCTGCAAGATATACTGAAAGCACAACGTAGATAACGTGTTCATGTGGCACCGGCACATCTTATTTTCTTAAGGACTCCTTCGGCGAAATGTGAAGGCGTATCGTGTGACATCAAAGGACATTCATATGCCACCCGTGTTTCAGGAGTGTCATCTAAACCGCTAGTTACTACGTTATTTTCGTAGGAATAAAAGAAGTGTACATTTAAAGGCTCTTTTTCTGTGTTAGACGCAGCGATAATGAGAACTAACAGATAATAATGCTGAAGACAGTATAGGTGGTGTTATTAGAAGTAATTGTAATGTAAATGTGAAGAAAGAAAAGGAGACGAAAAGATGACTTGCCGCTGGCAGGGTCAGATATTATTTTCGTACACATTATGCTTTTTAATCGACAACAATCAACAACATTGCAGAGGCCATTTTCAAAAAAAAAGCAAGCGACCAACACCTCTTGAAAAACAAATTCACACATAACATTACCATTAGTATTAAGAAATACTGCAATACCACTTGGAAAGTCATCTGATATTGCGTCTGCTATGACATTTTCATTAAATGTACTGTTCAGTTAAGTTATCTTAAAATGTTACGCTAATTTATTTCGCATTCTTAGAATTTTTCCACAATAAATTCCACAAACCTCATAGCTTCATTCAATGTTTGTCCAATAAAGGCATTTCTGGGTGCAGAAATGTCAATTTTAACTGTAAGGATGATGAGAGAAACCAGAAACGTTGTGAAAACTCAGAATACCCAAGTAGTCTTGTGACTCAGATTTCAGCCTCTTTATATATTATCGAAGTAAAATACACTGATGCTGTTCGCGACATATCTATAAACAAACATTTGTCTATTACATACGCGCTAGTACACTTCGCACTGCCGCAAGACAGTGCGAAGTGGCAATAAACAGAAGCTTCTGATTTCACTGTCGCTGACCCGTGGCACGTAATCGTAACTCAGTATTTCAGTTGCGTAGTCATAACCGAACGGAGAACGTCCATTGATTATCGTCATTACTAGGACATTCTTTGAGCTCAAGCCATGGAAAAAAGTTTCCATGACCATTATTTGCGCATGCAGCATGCCCAACGTACAACTTCAGAAGTGGGCAGCCTCGCTCAAACCACGGGTATATATAGCTGTGACGTGACGGCCCTGCCTGTGGGCCGTTTCCAAGAAATTGGGGGCTTTCTCGGTGTTCTCGTGCGCCACGGGAGCTTATCAAAGGTAACCGTATTACGGGACGATATAGAAAACTGAACGACTTTCCCAAAACCACTAATATCCGTGTTTTCACTGGAAGACCAAAACATTCGTGACGGTGGTCGCTCTTAATAATGCGTGGGGCCTGACCACCTACCTAGACAAGACGAATATATCGAGCTTTTTGTGAGAATCCCGCACACTTCTTCATCTCTCCCCTCCCAAAGATCCTCTTTTCTAAGAATACAAAGCCGAGTTTATATCGGAGAAAAATGGCCCTTCACGCAGACGGCCACCGACAAACCCACCGAGTTCACCCAGTACTTGGTAAACTGGTGAATGACAGCTCCCTACTCGCCCAGAACGAGCCCGACACTTATTTGCTCGTATCTCTCTACTCGAATACATGGAATAACTACTGTGTAATATTTTCATATGTTTATCTTGTGGTTAACCTCCCTGTCTTTTGCGTATACCTTCATTTCTCTCTTTCGGACTGAAGCATGCACAGAGTGAAACGAATGGTGACTTGGAGACAACGTCATTCACAATTTATCAAACAAACAAACAAAACAACCTCATGTGTTCTTTTAAGAACACTCGAAGACGAAAGTGTTACAATGCCCTACACTCAACACAAAACATATGTGACACGTCATTTATTCCACATTAGCATGGTCTTCCGTGAACCCGAGTTCACGCGCTACACAAGCGTCATGCGACGGGTGAGCCGCCCTCAATGTTGATGATCTCCGATGCCACAGCTTTTTCCCTTATAATAAAAGTTGCAGCGCAAGCACAAAAGTGCAGAAAAAAACTCGTGTTGTATCTCTTTGCTTTCCGTTCCTCGCCTTTCGTTCGCTTTTATTAAGCACTTTCATGCTTGCGCTGCAACCCTTATTTTAATAGAATTTACCCACTAGCTCAAAGAACCGTTCTTCATCTTCCCTTCTTGAGAGTTCAAACTATCAGGACCACAGTGCCATCACGTTGAGTGCCACAAAGGTTGAGTTGCCGGAGTTGGTGAGTCTCTTGCGTTTTCACCAATAATTTTTGACGAGCCGATAGCGTGTCGCGGTCAAACGATTCGTCAACTGAAACGTCCCGCCGTCGCACTTAGTCAAAATGCCGTTGTTCCATTCCCTCTGTCCTGTCCCCGGTGATCATGCGCTTGCCCTGGTGGTCACGCACGATACCTGGTATCCACTTTTTCCGTGGCCGGAAAGTTGGAGTCCAAACACGCTGTCGTACCGGCCATTGCTGTTCTCATTCATTCCACGGCTTTGCTCTAACTGTCTCGGTGGTCGGCCTAATGCAGTCGAGTGTCGTTTTTATTTGATACCCCAGCAAAAGCTCCGCTGAATATTTGCCCACTTTCACTGGTGTGCGGTGGTAACGGAACAGAAGTCTTGATATCCGAGTTTGTAGCGGAATTTCTTCGTTATTCTTCAAGCCTTGCTTCAACTTTCTTATGGCTCGCTCCACTAAACCGCTTGATTGTGGATGATAGGGCGCTGTCTTCAAGTGTTTTACTTGGTTATTAGCTAGGAAATTGTGCAAGTACAAACCCGTGAACTGAGGACCATTACAAGAGTACGAGGTAGGCTGAACTTCGCAAACTTAACCCTCAGGGCCTCCCCTGTCACTTCTGCTGTTGCAGATTTCATTGGAACTGCTTTCATCCACTTAGTTTCGGAATCCACAGCTACCATTACTATGTGTCCCTCAATAGGACCTGCATAGTTTACATGCAATCGGCTTCATTTCTCTCCCGTCATAGGCCATAGTACAGGTGTCTGCACTGTAGGAATCGCCGCAGCCTATACACAAGCAGGACATCCTTGCACCAATCGCTTGATCTCACTGTCTACACCGGGAAATCAAAACAGGGATCTTGAAATGTTATTGGTGGTCGCCCCTCACAGGTTGCTTTTATGCACCATTCTCTAACCACTGAAATTTCTCCCCAAAAAACATGACAATCTGAAAATGGTGCTACTTGACGGCGGCCATCTGCTTTGATTCTGCTTGAACAGGCTCATCTAAATAACGCTAACAGGTCACTTCGTATAAATTAACATGGTAACAGGTACACCATCCCAAGTTTCCTTGAAAATTGGCTAAACCAATCAGCCATTACTCGTTTTATGATCCACTGCGGTGTAGAGCTTCTTGTCATCTTCCCAGCTATCAGCAGCTGCTGCTAACAGAGCGTAAGTGTCACGGGGCTTTCACTGAGTTTGTTCTCGGCATATTCGAGTGACATGTTCTTGGCATATTCGAGCGACATGAGTGAGCTTCACTGCCACACCTATGACAAGGTGCCATGCCTTCAGCCTTCGTTTGCCCTTTTCTTGGCCAATTCCGCCGCAGGAAGTGGATGCTGTACTTTGATTCGTAGATTGCATACTTCTAGCGTTTGTAGCCACGTTCCCGCTGAAAGAACAAACTCTTCAGCTTCCTCAAAGTCAGCAAATATCGTCTCACATCTTCATTTAAGACTCCACACACGACTCGGTCTCGTAGCATGCGTTCTAGAGACGATCCAAAATTGCATTTTTCTGCCAGTCATCTTATTTTATTTCAGCAATAAATTTCTGTACACACTCTTTATAGTTGTGATTGAATAAAAAAAGTATAACTTAATTGCCGCTATTTTGTGGACTTCCAGGGCGTAGCACTCTTCGAGGTACTTAACGGCATCGTCGTAGTTGAGTGCGTTGATTTGCCTCGGATGGCAACGTCCCTGGACCACTCGAATCGCGTTGTCCGGTAGCGAGGCCACTAACACTGCTCGTCGTTTCGTCGCGTTTGTGATGTTTTGTGCTTCGAAGTAGGCTTCGAGGCGAACTCGGAACGTTGACCACGTTCCCTCAAACCCTGATGCCGTTCCACGCTGATGGCTCTGCGGGTCCAGGACTCGTTGAGGTCCTCGTTGTCCTCGTCACCACCGTCACAATGCACGACACTTACTCAGCAAAACATGTGTGGCACTTGGTTTATACCTCCTTTGGCGAACCAGAGTGCAGGCGCAGCGTGAGCGCCACCAAACGGGAGATCCGCGCTCATTGCTGGTGATGATGATGTAAATTGTTCTCCGATGCCACACACAGCCATTATCTTTTTTTTTTCAGTCAATGTACTGATCCTCTCCCTCGCCCCTCAGACAGCTTTCTCTGCATAACGTTGTTCTGTATTGCCTCCATGATCGCCGCCCCCCTTGACCTAGCGACGATGTCATGTGATGACGTCATCATGGGATGTCCCGTTACGTGACGTCATGGGGCTACGTAAAAAAGTGATCCTTTGTTCGATGAGGGATTAAATCTGTGTTCGATGAGGGATTTAAGTTTCCTTGCCTAATCTACCCAGAGGTCGAAGTTTAGTTGCGGTATTTCACTTGTGCATGAGTCTACAAAGAACACATAAACATAAAAAAAATTTCGAAATGGTGCCGTGTAGTTATACACGTTTTACAGTACAAAGACGCCTTCGCTTGATGCACTCGTCTCTCCTCCTGAAAAAATGTTTCTCCTCCTCACCGTGCGAAAAGGATGAGCAGCAAGCGCGCGTACCTACGAGCGCACAAACAGGCAGTGTAGTTGTAGAGCGAACGACATGTTTTCGTCACGTCGAACGTTGAGGAAATGACGGGTACCGAAAGGCATGGAGAGGAAAAGGGACTGTTACTTTGAATTTGTGTGGCGCGCATATCTTCTTGCGATGTCACGTTTGTGCATCGTGACCGCATTCTGAATTCGATACACGCGTTAGCTTGAAAAGTTAAAAAATTATCGCAGTGATAAGTATAGCACTCGGCAGGACAGCCTGACGTTGTTAGCGTCTGACATGAAGTCCTCGTTTGTCGTCTGAACAAACATCATCACGTCGTCATTCTCTACGTTCACACTCCTCCGCACGTTGATTAAAGCAGAACAGTGACACAGAGCATGGCTCGAAGTGGTGCGGTGCGCCTTCAGCGTGTAGCGAATGTTCCAATGGAAACCACTCTCGGTTATATGCGGCCGCGAAGCTCCCTTTATCGACTCGGGGCCGCAGAAGCATGGTTCCTCGTCAAATTTCCTTGCGCCTTTTATAACCTGCGTGGCCAGGGACACTGATTTAATTGGGTTCGCCATCGCAATCGGTTTCGACACTCGACTTTCTATTGCATTTATTATTCACGGCTCGCCAACGTGCCTGGTCTGCACCGGCAGCGGCAGGCACGTACGCGCCTTCTTTTGATAGCGGCGCCGCCAGATCTTTACTCGTGCTTTTCTGGCGTGTTTTTATTTATTCTTCCGAGTTCGCTTCAAATAAAGGGTACGCGAAAAAGGGGCAAAAAAAGAGCAAAGGAAAATGCGTTATCTTCTCCTTCGTATGGAGCATGAACATCGAAGTAATGGTAACCGTGGGTTGTGTCTGCTTTAATTTACATGTTCCTCCATTTCTATGCATGGTTGTTCTATAGTACTTCATTTTTCTTCTCCACTTAGTAAATTATGGGTTCCAGTTGCAGCCTTCAGCCGGAATTTATTATTTAAAACCCGGGTACAATAATGACTTCTTTTTTTCCCCGGCTTCGTAAGATCGCGTTGGCCGCTGCCTTGTTGGGTTTGTGGCATATCCAGCGCTCTTCGGTCTGTGCGCGCGTGGGCACGGACTTCGCGTTTCGTTTCAACGCTGACAGAGGAAAGTTTCGATACTATGCGGCACTAGCGGCTGTAACAAATGAAGCTTTTTGCTACACTGTATTTACTGCGAAGGAAAACTATGTAGGGTGTGTGGAAGAAAAGTTCGTTCTTGTTGGGACCGTAGATCCCAGAGCTTGAAGAGGTATACCATCGGCGTCAAACGAAACTCGAACAGCGACAGGCTTCAACAGTGGTATGGTGCGCGTCGTCCAGTTATCACCGTGGACACGCGCAGGGCTGCCAAAACATATATTGTTGCACGCCTGTCAATGGTGATGACTGGACGGAGCGCCACAAGACCATTTTCAATGCTTGCCGCAATTCGGGTTTCGTTTGACGCCGACTGTCTACTTCATAGCTCGTATTTTTGAAATAATAATAATGAGAAATAAAAGGTACGCTGTACAATTGTTCGAAAGACCAGAGGCCAGATTTGCAGAATGTTTAGCTGGTACGTAATCTTTCTCATTTACCAGTCATATACTCGACATATGAAAATTGGGTAATTCCTGCAAAAATACTGGCGTAAGATCTTTTTTTGTGTGTGTTAATACGGCTTTAAATGCCAGCAAATGATGTACGCTGGGCATATTAGCGAAGTCGGCCAGACAACTATGAGGAGAGCTTGAACCAAGAGCGCTGCACGTGTAATCAGTCCCATCATCCTCCTAAATTTTTCATCTCATTAGCGTGCAGTATTTATAAGGTTCTAAGGTCGGGTCTCGTCCGTCTGTCATCGAACTATGACCTAGTATTGGCATTCGTGGACCACATTATTTCAGGTTTTGGCTCTAACAGCCAAGAACGCACACACTTTCTAAGCACGACAAAAGCACAACGCCCAACTTACATGAAAAAATAAAAGTCGTAGCAAAGTAGCATAAAATCGCCTGAGAGCGCAAATATCCGATATTACTTCGCACCGCAATTGCACTAGCTGCGAAATAGTTCAATTACAGTGCTGCTTCTATAATTTCGCCGCTACTTCAACTCGACGGCTCCTTTATTCTATAGCAAAAAAAAATTGTGAAGTGGGAGTAGCCTGCTGCGTGTTCAATTGTGAACCTCAGGACAAGCAATAAAGTTTTGCATCCACCCATCCATCCATCTATGCATGGTGCATAAATGATAACAGAATCGCAAAATGTAGCCAGTCCCTAAACGTGTTTTAGATTTCGGAAAACCGAAACAACGGAGACGTCCACGTCAGAGGAACGCTGGCAGCTCCATCCTGCTGCACTTTTTTCGCTGCAGCACGCTAGAAATGTTTTACAAAGACGCTCTTGATGGGAGTTTCGCAAAGCGCTTTCGTGCCGCACGGACCCGGCGTGCCGCCGAAGGCTCGGTATCGATCAGCGACGCGATGCGCCTTTAAGCCCGAGATTTTCACTCTGAAACGCAATAATGGAATAAGGGTTAAAGCGAGCTCACATCTGACGAGTGGCAATGTCACTCAACCCAAGTCATCCATATATTGTTCTCCAGTAATTAATCAATCTTGTTCCTGACGTTATTCTCAACAGACTTCCCGTTGGAAGTAGTTAGCCATGTAGCTTCGGTGGTGAAATGCAATCAAAAAGCAGCCGGCATAAGGAACGCTGGAGCGACCGTGTATGTATTATCAGAGCGTAGGGGACGACGAACAGCCAGAAAACAAACCCCCACACACACAATACACACCCTATAGTATGCTGCTTATTTGTGGTACGTTTAGAGATTATGCATGCAGTTAGCACGCAACCTTCAATGCGTGAACTTACGCCATACGGTTGCGTTGCATACCTTGCACCTGTAACATTCAGCAAGCGAGATCACATCGGCCTCTACACAGCTAGGGCCCAAATATCGTCTGTCTTTCTTTCTCGAGCTAAGCGGTCCTTCTTTTTGTTGGTTTCCTTATTCTATTACGTTCATTCTCCGCGATGCTATAGAGGAAACAAAGAAAAAAAAACATTTTTGTTTTGTTTTTATTGGTGCTGGACAGGCCGATTTTTTGTTCAAGCTGTGCAGAGGCGTTTGTCTGTCTTGCTTTGCAGAAAGAGCAGAAAGGTCGCGTATACAAAGAGAGGTGCACACTTTTGTTTTCCTCCCTGGCAGGCCTCTCTGCTGGGCCGCTGAGCCACGGCTCTCGGTTCTCCCACAGGGACCTTGTGCGAGTGGCACCGACGGCGGCTCTCATCTCCGAGGGAGGGGGTGCTTGCACACGGCCGTCGCCGCGAACAAAATCGATCGGACCAATCGGATGCGCCTTCTATTCCTTTTTCCCCCTTCGGTGCTTGGGGACGCAGCCACTACCAGAGGGGTCCGAGTAAGGGTGCAGCCAGTGCGAGCACTATACCGCCGAAAAAGCGCGGTCGGCTTTGCATTCGCATAAATTGTAACGAAAACGCCGCGCGGTGTCCCCGATTTATTTAATCTTGACGCTGTTCCCTTCACTTCATCTTTCTCGCCCACCTGTACACTGCTCTTTTTTTTTTCGAGCACTACTCTTGTCCGTTTATTCAGAAATACCCTGATCAGAGTCGTTTTAAGTCGCAATCTTCAACAGTTCAGATCGTGCGGCTGTCGACATCAAGGAAACTCTGTCAAACACCGACTGCGTCCCGCTTTTAATAATTCACCTTCGTTTATGAGGTTGCAGGCTCACCAGCGGTTGTTGCACCTGATAGTTCCACTTTATTCATTACTATTATTGCATGTACAAAAAATGGCTTATATAATCGGTTACAGAATGTACGAGACTGTTGGGGGGACCTCCTATAATTAGTGACGTATGTAAGAGGTAATCACTGCAAAAAGAGCAAACAAATAAAAAAACTCAATCAAAACAGAACAATCTCTACTAAAAAAGAAAGAAAAACTTTTCCCCATAGCAGCATTATACAAAAATGAAAAACACCAATACAAAACACTGAAGTGATGATGAAAATAAATTTATTACAGATTAAGAAAAGGTTCATTTAACAATATGTTTTTCATGTTGTGTTTAAAAGATTTCAGTGATCGATTTGATTTAGCGCGGAGAGGTATGTGGTTCCAAAGATGAATACCATAGAAGCGAGCTGTAAATCTGCCATAGTTCGATCTTATTCCGAGTAAAAGAAAGTTATTGTCCTCTGAGAAACCTGATATTATTGTTGTTGACAAGGACATGGTGAGAAATACTATCTAATGATATTTCACGATGAATGAGACGGCATGTGACAAGAGATAATCTGTGATAAAACAACTGTTGAATCGGTAGAATGCAGCTGTTGATAGATGGGTATAGAATGCAAATGCAATGGGCTATACGTCATTAATTCAAACGCCTAGTTTTGAAAATGCTGAAGTGGTTTGAGATGAATGGCGTTTGTGTTACCCAATGATTATAACGGTATGATAAATGGCTGTTAATAGGTGCATTATAAGGCGAGACAAGAATACGAGGTTAAAAGAGTGCACATCTTTTAATTATAATGCCCATCTCAAATGAAACCTCTTTGATTAGTGAGTTGGCGCACATATTGTATTTAAGGTGCTTCTTCAGAGTGATACCCAGAAATTTGAAAATATCAGATGCTGGTATATCATAATTATTCAATGAGACAAATATGGAAGAAGCAATCCCTGTTTTTGGGCTATGAAAAAGCACGAAAGTTGTTTCGGTATATAGGATTAATTTTACGCTGGTTATTTATACACCATGAGTGCATGGTTTCAACATCTGTAGTAAATATGTCCTGAAGTGCAGTAACTGATTTATGTGGTGAATAAATGGTCGTGTCATCAGCATACAGCAAACAGTTAGAAGAGGTAAACGTATTGGGTTAGTCATTATTGAATAGAAAAAATAACAAATGGCCTAATTAGAGCCTTGGGGAAAGCCACAATTGATAGGTTTAGTTGATGAAAATTGGCCATTAACATGCACTACTTGCGGCCGGCCGGACAAGTAGCTGCGAAATAAATGTAATAATGAGCCAGTAATACCAAGGCTGCAGATTATCCAGAAGAATATAATGTACCAGTGTGTCCAATGCCTTTGTTAGGTCAGTCAATATGGCTCTTACGACGAACCCTTAATCAATAAATTGTTTAATGCTTTCCGTGAAATTTATCAAGGCCTGTTCTGTCGAATAACAATTCCTAAAACCAAACTTGCGTGGAAAAAAACGATTAAATTTACATAGATAGTTCATTAAACGAGTGTACAGAAGCTTTTCAATGACTTGAATAAAAAATGGCAAACTACAAACTGGGTGGTATTTTTTAATGTTATCACGAGTGCCCTTTCTTAACACCAGAATCACTTTACCTTGTTTCACCAACTCGGGAAATATACCTGTTTTGAAGATCTTGTTAGCAATATCTGCCACAATCGTTGATATGTCTGCAGCAACCAGTATTATTTCAGAAGGCCGAATATAATTCAGCCCTGGTTCGATATCTTTGAGGAAAGAATTTACATTAAATACTTTTGAAGAAACAGGATGAAGGACGAAAGACCGAGAGCCAGGTAATGGGGTGGAACAGTGTAGATGATGTATTTTGGCAAGTGGCAAAATTCTCACTGAACACGTTAGGTATATGAGCCTCGTTAGTGTATTCCATATCATTGTAAAATATTTTATTACCCGTACTGAACTTTGTAATATTAGGAAATTCTTTAATGAGTTCCCAATGGCGCCTGATATTTCTTCAGTTTTTAGTTATCCGTCGTTCATAATATTCCCGTTTTGCACGCTTAAGGATTATTAAATCTCGCTCAAAAAGATGCGTTGAAAGGCTGCAGTTTCAACTTTTTATGGCGATTGTTTTTCTTACTTATGGAGCGCGGACATGCATTTGTGATCCATGAATTTCTAGGAGACGAGATTGTGTGCTTACAGTATACATGGTTTGTGCAGTCATTACTGTAGTCCATCATTGTTGACAGGAAAATAGAATATGCTTTCTCAGGACAATTTCCACGTAAAACACTATTCCAGCATGTGCCGAGCACCTTTCGTGTAGATAATGTTTCATTGAAGAAACTTTAAGTGTATTGGCGATGCTGCGTAGGTTTTCCGGTGCCAAGACTGAAGAACAGAAGATAATGAGCCGTAACGGGATAATCTCCAGTGGTGCAGTCGGAAGATGAGGACGAAAGTATATGGTCTATTAACGTGCAAAAACCAGCAGGGTCCCATTTTGTCGGAACATCAATCAAGAAAGACAAACTATAGCTAAATAAGCAGTTGATATAAACATAGCACGAATGACAGTTGGGATGAAGTATGTTTCTGATGTCACCACAAATGTCACCACTTTTCACTACGAGTGGAAGTTAAGTAGGCTGTGGAAAGTTCGGATAATACAGCTTACTGTGGGCAAACTCGCGCCCCAACAGAAGATTCAGTGGTAATGCAGGACAGCAAGACAATCTTCACTGCGTACTCCAAGAAATTGATAACCAGAAATTATTAATACTAACGGTGCCAACTGCTTTACAACTTGGCGTAGGCTTCATGGTTAAAACATGCGTCCCAAAATAATAAAAATGAAAGAGTAGGGTGCTTTCAATTCACTAAATATTTCGTGTTTTATCACAGAAGTTATGTTTTTTCGGCAGATAATCTGGACGATTCGATAGAATTACACTTTCTCCTACATATCAATTTATAATAATGCGACTATCATAAAAGTCACTTAATATCTCCCAAATATTGATCAAAATAATGCAGCCACACACACACACAATGGTTTTATAAACGCTGAATCTTTAGTATACTTCATTTATGTAAAGATTTCTTTTCCACATTCGTCGGAGATTATATGGCCGTATACTTTGATTGCTATACGGCCGTATACCTTGATGCCCAGACTGCTCGTGCGACAAACAGCGGTAATATTCAGTCCAGGTGGGGGAACGGATACGATAGCAATCGCTTGAAAAACAAATGCCTTAAAACCCGAATGAACGCCCCCAAGAGTTACGATGACATTCAAAGCGATGTGAATCGCGTAACAATGAAGCGTCCTTCGCCTCAATTATATGGTGACTATAGTCTCGCACGTCATGTCCACATACAGGCTCATTTCGCTTATTCGTAACCAAGTGCACGGAAAACTATTTTTTGAACTATCTAAACTGGCACTGACGAGTGCTACAGTGCCTTTGCTTCCACCCTGCATGAAGATACAGTCTCGCAGCAATAAAAAATTTCAGCTAGTAACTTCAGTACATTTTTGTAATGAAATCAAGCCCCGAAACACTGCAAGGAAAACGGGAAACTGGGCCGCATGATGAATGAGGGAGTACACAAGAAAAACTAACACAACAGCGGTGGCGTAGTTCTCGGGCGACTTCTTTCAATATATTTTGCGAGCCTCGACTCTGCACGCGTTTTTTGTAACTCTGCGCGGGGCTTGGCACACCGGGCAAAAACGCTATCTACAGATGGGCGCGTGCGTCCGATACAAATACCACGTACGCAGCCGAAACCATCCCATCTCTGAAAGAAATTGCCCGTGAACAACGCAACCTAATAATGTAATTGTGGTGTCTTACGTGCCAAAACAATGACATGATTACGAGGCACGCTGTAGAATAATTTTTACCACCTGGCATTTCTTATGGTGCTGCTGATGCATGTTCTTTCTGTTCACTCTCGTCCGAATGCGGCTGCCGTGGCCCAGAATGAAATCGATTCTCCGAGGTTAGCAGTGCGACAAAAGAACCCTAATCAAAGTACGGCGTAGCACAGGCCCTCTTGTCGATTGTATTGAAACAATGTGCAGTTTTTTTGCCGTTTTACAAGCAATACTACCAATGCTGCTTTTGTCATTATTGTGAAGCCCCGCCGCGGTGGTCTAGTGGCTAAGGTACGCGGCTGCTGACCCGCTGGTCGCGGGATCAAATCCCGGCTGCGGCGGCTTTACTTCCGATGGACGCGGAAATGTTGTAGGCCCATGTGCTCAGATTTGAGTGCACGTTAGAGAACCCCGGGTGGTCGAAATTACCGGAGACATCTACTACGGCGTCTCTCGTAATCATATGGTGGTTTTGGGACGTTAAACCCCACATATCAATCAATCAATCAATCAATCAATCAATCATTATTGTGAAGCTTGAGATTAGCAAAAAGCTAGCGCAGAGAGCGTACCAAACCATGCTATGCAGGCGCGCCATGGTGGACCTCGAAGTGTCCCTGCCATGACGTCATCTAGGCCTGCCGCCAGAAGGTGCCGCCACAACTTCTCGGAGAATAGCAAGGCGGTGGGAGAGTGTTCTAGAAGGATCTAGAACACCGTAGCGGTGTTGTGAGCTTGCCTCGGCTGTCTGTATGAAGTTAAGCTTGGTTGAAGAACCCCGTACTAGATTTGTACTTTGGCACGTTCCTCTACTTATATTGGCTGTCTTTTGCCTGAACTATACTCGTAAAACTTCATTGATTTATAGAGTGAGTGAGTGAGTGAGTGAGTGAGTGAGTGAGTGAGTGAGTGAGTGAGTGAGTGAGTGAGTTAGCGTATATGTTTGTATGCGGAGTCGTGTCGACTTCAATAATGTGGAAACGTTAATCATAATATTATCTCAGGTTTTACGTCTATGACAACGTTACGAGCGAAGTTTCGGATACCTAGTATAGTTATAAAGAATGCCGGCCTTCGTAAGGAAGAACTGCGTCGACTGACGGCAACATGGGCAGAGATCGCGACAAATCTCAAAGCAAAATTGAATTTGAACGGCTGCAAGGAGCTTCTAGTCGCATGAACTCTAGTTTAGAATTTTACCCTAAAATTCAAGGACGTGCTGCTAGAGGCATTGCCGCTGTGAAGAAAAATACATCCACGCTAATTGAGATACACAATAAACTGAACGACTGAATGTCGAAAATATTGCCCAGAAAAAAAAAAAGTGGCCGAATAAGTTCTCGAAATGTGAAACGGAATCTTGCGCAATCAACAACGACGCACTCCTTCCACAGAGGCTGGCATAGGCAGCTCCTATTAAACGAGCCACGTTCGCACGCAATAGAAAAGCCCGCACAGGCAGAAATGTCCAGCACGTTCCTATAGGAAGAGTGCAGCGCTCGAGACCAACGAACGCTTCGCAGAAAGTATGTATAATTATATGGTCCTCCTTATGCGAGGCTCTATTGCTCCCATTTTATTTTTTGTTTCCCGCTACTTCCACGCACACCAGTTCCCCAAATGGGCTTTAAAGAAAAAACAAGGTAAGCGAGTCAACCGGCAGCATTTTGGGAAGAAGGCCCAGGGCGGTCGATAGCCGCATTTTTTCACATTGTATGTAGGTCTACGCAGCGCAGTCTACCCCTTTCGGCCAGGACCACTATGCATGAAGTTCTGCTCTCCACTGTATGAACGCTGTTGGATTTAAATGAACGCTGCGGCTCTGAGAAGGCAGAATAGGAACGGGCAAAAATGCTCCACCTCCCTTCCCCTTTTCCCCCGCCAAATGCACACCGCACATACGCATCTCCCTAACACTCGATATCCCACTGCTTCCCTCACAAAGGTCAGAGTTTGAGGCAGAACAACCTCTTGCGCGCTATTCACCCGACAAACTGCATGTGCAGCGTCGTACTGAGTGCGGCGAAATTCGGAATGAGGACAGTGCCTTGGATTCGTCCTTCGCGTGGTCATGACCGATGGGCGAGGCTACACAGCACCTGGTGTAGTGTGCCTCTCGTTCAATGTCCAATTCTGTTCGTGCATACTGCGCGGCTCAGTCCTAATTTGCGTTCGTGCACAGAGTTGGGCACGTCTGCTATATCCTTACGCTTCAAATAAGATCAGCGAATTTGAGCTCCTGGGGAATGAGTTTCGGGGACGTGTGTGTGCACCAATAAGAAGTGAGAATACACCCCCCTCCTCATATGTGGTTGAGAGAATAATAGCATGTGCTTGTACGCGCAGCCACCAAGTAAAACTAATTTCAGCTTAGTACTACGCGAATTATCTGATTGCGGTCTCGGTTGGATCGATATGACCCCAGTCGAAGTAACTGGCGGGAAAACAAATATCTTATCGCTTTCAATATACTTGCAACGCAGTTACACAGCGCAGCCCTTAATATCTGTAGAACGCGAACAGCGACAAAGTTGAAAATTTTTGCACACAAATATCTTATCGCTTTCAATATACTTGCAACGCAGTTACACAGCGCAGCCCTTAATATCTGTAGAACGCGAACAGCGACAAAGTTGAAAATGTTTGCACTCTTAGCCTCCCAGATGTTTGCTGCTCTTTATGATCTAACAATTTTCTCTCATGCACTCTTTTGAATTTCGTGGGCTTGCCTATAGAGTAGATGTACCGATAAATGAACACGCCCACAGCAAAGCATTGCGCACATGTGTGCTAGCAAAGCGAGGGCGCCTCCGAGAACATGTACTATTCACACTGCGTGCCATTTCCGTTTCTAGTCAACTAAAGCAAGAAAACTGATTTTCGATTCAACTATAGCAATAGTCGCTCCTTCATTTGATGCGACACCGCCTGTGAAGCAAGAAGACTACTGCTCATAACTTGCTTTCTCCACCTGATCGCTCTCATCGCTGGCCCACTCGTAGCCTTCCTGAGCAGGCGGAACAAACGAAGGAGGGACAAGACAGAAGTGAAGGCTTATTTACCACAAGTTCCATTCCTTGCTTTTTTAAGCGGTGCCTAATTATGCGTCGCCTACTACACAGGGCCACTTGTAACAGACAATACAGGAAACAAGCGCAGTGTTCCAATTCTAATTATAACGCCACAATTCGAGCCCAACATTGCTGAACACGCCAACTTCACTCATTGTACATAAAGAGAAGATGCAGAGACAAAGGGAGCGCCATATTCAGCCCCAGTTCCCGATAATTGTCGATGGAGTCTGAGTACCACAATACCCGCAGGTATACAGAGGGTAGGCGCAACAAGAGCAAATAGGGAAAAAATACAAGACAAACCGTTTCGCCCATCTCCTTTTTTATGCGAAATGCGGGCGCCTGCTTCGGAAGTAGATTCAAGTGTTCTCTGTTCCTTGAATAAGCGTAAGCTCGACGCCGTCTTTGTCTCTCGTGTAGATCGCGCAAGGTTCGCCACTAATTAGTGCAAGGAAGCCCCGGTGGCACTTCACGTCGCATGAGCTGATTACTATCTGCACGCTAATTATTTTAGCGGGTAAGTGGGAGATTTCTTGGGGAACTTTGCGGGCCATTAGTCTTGCGTGCGCCACCCAGTGGCGCTGGTAACACCGTAAATGTTTGCCAGCGCGCTGCCCTCACTGAACTTTCGAAGATTCTTCTCCATATTTACGAAAGTTCGGTTCAAGAGCATCGTGCTCCGATAGAGTACGCGGGCAGCAGCAGCAAATTTCTTCAGTGTGCCCAAATAAAATCGCAATATTGGTGGCGGTGCGAAAGCAAAGTAAAACCCACAACGCACGATAAGCAGTATTCTCTCACTGAACCTTGCTTCGACGCTGTTACTAGTCTTTGACACGTCGCCAGCCTATAGTGTTGCCACGTGCTTTATACATTAATCATTGAATTCCGCCAAAGAGAGCGCTCTAAGATTGTTTGCTCCACGGCTGGGCGCTGTGGTTACAGGGTTTGAATGCGGTTGCTGTGTGCTCAACGTTGCAGCTACACCACTCACACTTACAACATCGGCTCCATTCAAGCCACTGGGGCCTGTGAGCTACAAGTAACGCCATCTAGTGAACACTGCAAAAACTAAACGAAAGGTGTCTACATGCATGGGACAGTACTGCCATCTAGTGAACACTGCAAAAACTAAACGAGAGGTGGCTACATACAGGGGATGCACAGCACACGCCTTAAGGAGCTTCGCCCCTAAAATGAAAATCGAGAAGTTAGTCACTTCGCAGCGAGTGATGGAACAGAAGTACAAGCCTAACGCTAAAACACAAGGATACAGTGGAGCGAATGAGAACTCGAATTGGGGTAGCCAATATTATAATTGACATCAAGATGGCGAAAAGATTCAGCTGTAAAGACAACATAATGTGTACGTCAGATATTCACTACTCTGTCTGAATAAGAAAATGGGGAACTAAGCGATGGGAAGCGCAGCCGAGGACAGCAGAAAATTTGTTGGCGGGATAAAGCTTGCAGTCTGGCATAAAATTCACTCAGCTTGCGTAAGAAAAGATTATCGGAGGCGTAGAATTAAGTGAAGATAGGCTGATAGTAATGGTGGTGGTGGTAATTATGATGGCGATTACGTTCTGGGAGAAATCGCTGGTGTGCACACACATAAATGTACAGCCGAACGATGAGAAAGTGCTGAAAACACGAAGCTGCAGGTGCGAATATGGTATCATATCAGTTCACTGAGCAGCTACCAATAGCAGAGAACAAAGTAAATTGCTACCATTAAGACATATTTCATACCAAGTCGAAAGCTGAAAAGAAAGAAAAAAGGTTAACTTTCTTGGAGTTCGATTTTTGTGGAGTTTGCTTCGTGAGCGCCACCTACGATTCCACAAGGTGTTGTATGGGAATAGTTTGGTGCATAGAGTGGAACTTTTACAGTTCCAGTGGTATGTTCTAAAGGTGCTGGTTTAAAATAACATTATGGTGATGCCATTTTTATGGTGCTTAGGGTGCCTTTTAACCAACTGGTGCTGCATCTGGTGAGTCCGCCCGCTGTGAGACTCGCTTCACCCCTTTCTTTCTCGATACTCTACGTAGCTGACACGTGCGTGCTTGCGCTGCTGTTAATATTCGAAGTAGGAATGGCTACCATCATCTTCGCTGAATATAGACGGAAGAGACGAACGTCCCACACCGTGTACTACCTCTGCCCCATCGTTCAGCCTTTCCGTTCACCGCAAACCGTGTCGAGCTCTACAGAGTGCTTGAAATGAAGGCAAGTAAACTGCACAATTGTGCCCTTACACTATCTGTCCTAAGGTTTCTGCCGTTCCACAGGAGGAACGAGGCAGAGTGCTTGGAACAACCGAAGGACGCCTCACCGCACGCGTACAAGAACAGCAGCCGACCGCGCGCTAAGCGCAGTGCGAACCCACGCTGCGCCGATCGATGCCCGGCGCGCTGACATGCAGGCGAGCGCTGTCGCGTAGCCACCGACGAAGGGCTGAGCGGGCAATGTGCGCCAGCGCCCGCAGGCGCCAAAAGGAGTCAGCGAGAGGGTCGGCCGCTCTGCTGCTCTTCGGTTGGTGCGCAGCTCTCACTCATTATGGCGAACGCTTTCCGCGCCGCGTCTCAATAAGCTTTCTTTCGTTAAAGGCCTCATCTGTGCCACGCGGGGCTAGATGAATCCGCGGGATTGGCGCCATTGCTCTCGCGTAAGAGAAGCGGGAAAAGATTCCGTTATTAGAGCTCGATTTAGGGGCACTGCATCTCGTCGTGCGATGGGGAAAAACTCCGACCGCCGCGGTCTGTCTACAGCATTGTTATTGTCTCCCACCTGAGAACAAATGGTGGCAGCCAAGCGTGCGCGTGTGTGAAGGCACGCACCGCGCGATCCAAGGAGAAGGAGCGCCCGAAGAACCCATCGCCAACGACGCGCAGCCGACAGGTCCATTTAGGCGAGAAATGATACGGAAAACGAGCGCCGGCCCACTCGACTTCTTCGGGCAACGTGCATGCTCCGTCCGGCACATGCGGGACGAGCGCGAAGGAAAGCCATTGCCACCGCCGCACCGCTGTGCCTGTTGCTCCTGGTCTTTCCTTTTTACTGAAAGAACGACTCTAAATAAGGTGTATCTTTTATATATCCTTCTGAGAAAATACGAAACATTAAAGTCATGCCACATGCGATGAGTATAAAAGCTTGTGAACCGGCTCACGGGAGAATACAGCGAACACTCGCCCACATCGCTCACTCATAAGAACAGTGCGCGGGGCATGTGTCTGCTTAAGTTCGCAAGTATGTGTGGAAGCTCGTTAATATTTTCTGCGGGCGCGCTGACTTTATAGTAGCATGTGTGCCTGTGTGGATATAGGACAACGTATTTCAAAGCCCTCCTTGCGTGCGCCCCATGCATATACAAAAAGAGCTCTTGGCAGCCTTCAAATCTGGCTTCTCCTCATCAAGGCTCATTGAGGGGAGAAATTCTCTTTACGTGGTTCGCTCGCATGCTACTATTTGTGTAACGAAGTAACGGAGGTGTGAGTGCGTGGGAGTATATGCATTCTTAATGGCTAGACAATGTGGCGTACTTGGCGTGAGATATCAGCTTCTATAAGCACATTGTTTGGCGAGCGCCAGGCAACAACAAAGGCGTGTAGATTGTTCTCGCTCGGGCAATAAAAAAAATGTGGACGAAATCATATTACGATGTCTATAGAATTCAATGTGGTTAACGTGTACGCAATGTGTAGGCACGGCTTTTATAGGCATGATTTCATGTAATATGCATACTTGTTTGATTATTTTCTATACGTACACAGTCAACACAAACACGTGTGCACGCACTTCAAGACATCACGTCCACTGCATGCTTGAACAGCAGCACTGCGTAGGTTCACCTGCTCACCTGCTTTAGTGAGTCCTTCGTTGATTTTCAAAGGAATAATTATGGCATAGAGGGCACTTAAGAACTGTGCTTGCAGTAGGCATTCTGTGTGAAACGGGCAATGTTACGCGCACAGTTATTCATTTCCTCGCGACATGATTGAGGCGTGCACCGTGAATCGAAGCCTAACTAGCAATAAACCTTTTTTCAAGCAATGCCACAATGCCCCGCGGGCGCGCGGAGCACTATGGGAAAAGTTGGTCTCCTCCGCCCGTTCCTCCTCCGCCCGTTCTCGTTCAATGAGAAATATTGTTCAATGAGGAATAATGATGCCGAACTTACGCTCGACGAAGAAAAAAATGGGCACATTGCATGGGCGTTTGCAGCTGCAAGAAGGCGCGGTGCCCTGCATATATCATATTGCATCAAATTGTGAACAGCTCATTCTCAATGCAAACAAAGATTGTTTCGAACAACCTTCATTCACGAAGAAACTAGGAATGTTGGAGTTATTTCATGCATACGTTCTGTGCAGTCTGAAAGGAAGTTCGGAAGTGGTACGACGTAAGGGTTGTGTTTTCCGCACCATAGGCTTAGTAACGTTCTTTTTTTCCCCCGTAGAGCGCAAAAGATCGCCGGGTTCTGCAGTGGGCAGTGATATCTCAAATTTACCTCGCCCTGTATAGCCTAAAATGTGATCTCATTTATATATATATATATATATAGTTTTTCGTTGTTCTTGCACTGATCCTGCCTGTAAACTGTTCGTTACCTGTCTGTACCATTCCGATTCCTCCCCCCCTTACCCAATGCCCTGTTCTGGGGCCTGTAAGGTTTTTTTTTTAATAAAGAATAAAGAATAAAGAATAAGTATTATGAGAGGCATGCCAATTGTTCTTTCAATTGTTCTGCAAGAGTTTCTAACCAAATTCCTCTTGTGTTCACATATATCGGTTGAACTGGTCGCGCCTCACAGAGCATCAAAATTGATTGAACGAAGCCATCTCATCTCACCTCGAATTTTCAGTCATTCCTATGCAATTTCATCTTTCAAGGCCTGGTAATCTTGCACAGCCACCCTAACCAGACCACGCAAGAAATCTCGGAGACATAAAAGCAACAGCGCATCTACCGTGTTTAAGCCAATTAACCTTCGTTGTCGCTATAACACGAGAAGCTTAAAACTTGACTTCAATAATCAACTGTAAACACGCGCCTTGGTTGCTAGTGCTACCTCTTTGTGACATGCGCGATTAACCCAAATTTTCCTATATATGTTTGTTAACACGTGCAATAACCTTTCAGTCATGAATGAGCGCTTCCGGTGTGTATATTTTTTTCCTGATCCTACTTCTTTCTTTTCACCTTGTAAGTTTTATTGCTATCTGTACTTACAGTGCCAAGGAAAATTGGTATAACATATCGTGCAAGCGACGCGCTCACGGTCTTGTGAATGTATTTTATTTAACAAAATTGCCCTTCTTTGTAAAGCACCCATTAAATATCCCAGAACAATACAATTTACTCGTAAACAGCGTCAAAGCACACTAATTTCTAATGCATCCGTTAATTTATGGGCAGTGCTTGCACCTTTTAGGCAAATAATTTGTACTGTTTTTTTATTTATGCCGAAGGCGGACTGACGCTAAAGGCTAATGATAATTAACTAATGCTCCTGAGCCGCTCAGCAAGTTGAACATGTGGACAAGTGCAAATAGCAGGCAGGCCATCGCGCACCCAAACACTGCGGTTTGTTAGTGAATGACGCAGTAAGATATCACACCTTGCCGAGTTCACTTGATCTGAGAAGCGCTGGCACGGTGCAAACGGAAAGTTAAAATGTGACGCCCGCGCGTTCTTCGCGGCCGCTGCTCCGGCATACCCACTTTTCCCATAAGCGCTCGCGCGCCCGTTGGTGGCGCAAGTGGGCTTGAAAAGGATCTTTTGAGAAGGCAATCGCAGATCTCATGATGCGGACTGAGTTAGAGAGGCTGTCGCCAATGACGACATCGAGGGCGTAGCTCCCAGAGATAGGGACGCCGCGTTACCTTTTTCTGCGATCGAATATTGCCGCTTGACCAGCGAATGGGGCAGCACAGAGTCCCTTAGTGTGGACAAGGAATGCAGCGCCAACCGTTCGCATACACGGAAAAACAAACCCTAGGGAGGAGCGAAATTCGTTAGCTAATCAATCTTGTCAGTCTTTATGCCCTCAAAAATTCCTTCTGTTTTAGTGGGGGCTTCCCTACCTTGACGCGGTCGATCTGGGCACAAGAACTTTGCGGTGCATTTCGTACTAAATATAAGGAGTCAGATCCACATGAATAACGCAGACGGAATTTTACGCACAAAAACGATACTACGAATGGAAGTTCGAAGAACAAACTGGTGGATGAATTCGCAATCTATTATGAGGGGGAAACGTTGACGGAGGCTCAAATGAACACAAGCACGTACTAACAACTGAAATTTTATCTGAAAATAAAACTCAACATATAAGAAGCAATAAAACCACGTGTGCAAGATCAAACCGCAGAAAAAAACTGCATGTGCGCATACCCTATCTCTACTTTGTGTAACGTCACAGACGGCTTGGCAATGCAGCTATCTACGGTTTCAAAAATAAAATAAGCTTCGACAATCTCGCGTGTAGTACGTTCGTTGTGCCGTGCCAGAACTTTTGTTACTCGGAAAACCTTGCGGCGCTTACAATCACGGCAGTGTAATGACAGGTTTGCTGAGCGCTGTATATTGATCGATAGCTTGTGGTCATTCAATCTCTCATTCAGGCCTGCCTGATATAACTGTTTGCGCCAGACAGACACAGAGTATACACCGCTTTCTTGCCACATTCTGATAGGCCGTCCTTTTTTGTTAGACGCCACAGGCAAACCACTTGAGCGGGGTACCCTGTACCTTTCTTTCGACAGCCCCGCAAACCCTGCCTAACTTATTCCTCGCGGAAAACAGTACGCGCACTTCGTAACTTCAAGCCAACCTTCTTGAAGTGGTGCGACACCATGCAGGTAGGGGATGTTCAGGAGTGCCTTCTTATCGGGATCACTCTCAACAGGAGCTGAACCTTACCGCTAGGATTTCAGGTTGGACACAAGCTTTTCACAGCATGAGCCAGAAAAGCCGCAGGGAATTGGGCTCCTCGAAGCCGCCCCGCATACTTGGTGAAGCTTTTCGCAAGAATGTTTGGTCATGTTTTCTTTAGGGCTACGAACAAACAAGAAATAGTCACCCCGTTTTTCACTAGCTTAGAATGGCTGGCTTGGAAATCCAATTAGAATAGCTGGCATAAATTTACGAATAACTCTATTATAAAGGTCCAGCGCACAGCTCGGATTAGTTTTTGCGAATAACATAGACGAAGTATGCCTTGTCCATGCATTTTGCCGTCCCAGAGTAAGGCCGGCCGTCTACATCATCAGGAACTGCGCAAGCTTGCTTCCGTGCCCGGCGGCAATAGCAGCAGCAGAGGCAGTGGTGGCGCGCACACCAACCCTACTCATTCTGAAGGAACACTGACTCAGTGGCTGTGTTTTTTTTCTTTGTTTTTAGGAAGGAAGAATTAAGGGGGACGGTTCGTTCAGCTGCGTAACTGTTCTGCGCATTCTCTTAACCCTTGCTCTTTCAGCTACGAATGCACGCTATGAGGGAGACCGCAGAGATTGGTGCACCAGCCTCGTCTCCAGCCGCTGGTACCGCTACAACCTCCGCCTTTTACCGTGCGCTCTGGCGTATAATTGGGAGCCGTGAGCCCGAACCGCGGCTCTCCGATTCCTCACCGCGTGATCTCTGTTCACTTACTTTTTTTTTTCGGTCTGTTTCTTCCGGCACCGTTGCTCGAGGTATGAAAGCGTGCACCCAGACTTTTTTTTTTTTCCTTCATCCTGCGCTCTTGAATCTCTGACGGCAGCATCGCATGTATGCAGACGCGGTTGCCTCGCGCAGATAGCAAAGCGGGGCGGATCCGTCCCGCCAAGCGCTCTTTGCAGGTTGCTGCTGTGGGCGCCGGGACAGTGTGGGATCAGCAGCACAGGAAGATCCCAGCTCCGCACTCCGGTGCCTCCTTGGGGGCGATAAGGCACGACGCTCCTGGGACAGGATCCGCAATGTTTTCGCTGCTAGGCGCTAGCCCGTGTAGCGCGCTATCGTCTCGTCCGCTTTGGCAGCTGCCCGTTCTAACGAACCGTTCTTGCAAACAAGCGCTTTTGTGAACGCAAGCTGTGGTTTTATTGCGCTGCCATTTAACTCAGATTCACTTTTTTTTTTCCTCGTCTAGTTGGACACGAGTGCGATGCTGTCTCTTCCCAAGCGCCTTCATGCGTCAGAATCGGCGGCGTGAATTGCCCTGTTTAAGAATCTACATGCGATAATAATCTAGCTCTTTGTAATATAAACTGATTAATTACTTTACGGGCCATATGCAGTTTCTCAATCGATGAAAGTTTAACTATATACACGGGCATCACCTGATTTGCATGATTGCTAGGGCCCATGAAGCTATTCTGGAACAAATAATCACGGCACGACGCAGTGCGCCAACTGTTGGCAGTTTTAACGCAACAAAATTTTATGCTGACTCCAGCCACTTTATATATATATATATATATATATATATATATATATATATATATCTGTCTAATAGAAAACATGCGGTGATCATGCATACTATAGAGTGAAATACCTTGAAAGCCAGCTAGGAGGGCCTTGCGTCAACAGGTAGTGGTGATAAAAGATTAAAAGTACACAATAATATGATAAAGTAGTTGTGGCATACAGTACTCCCTAATGGGCCAATTCAAATACAGAAATATCAATAACGTTGCCGACGCAAGCAGTAAACAATCGCAATCTTCAATATGAGAATGTAAAAGCAAGTTAGTTTTAGAAAAAGGACCACCTACTGCTTACCTTTGGTTTTCGATGAAGCATACGAGTGTCTCACTTGTCAGCCCTGAATTATAGAAAAGATGTTATCAAGCAGCCATAAACACTAGCTTTGTCCTTGAAGGCATCTTGTAGCACTTTTGTTGCAAGTAATCGTCGAATAGCTTGAGTAAAAAGTGTTTATTGCCGCATGAATCGGCTGCCACAAAATTTCAGAATCCACCAAATACGAGTGGAGTTACGCAGATCTGTCGCTTATAAGGGGGGTATGGATACCAAAAACAGCTGTAGAACTACTACAGCCAGTGGCTCTGTTAGTTTTAAATAAAGCTTTACAAAATTTTGCTTGTTGCTTGAATGGGGATTTGACTCTACGTTTTGTGAATTTGGCAAGAAAATAAAAAGTCGTTCTAAAGTAATGAAAAATACGTTATTTGACTTTTTATTTTTGAAGGAACATTTTCTAAAACCATTGTGTACGTAAAATGGTGAAATCTCTCTTGATTATTACATAGGCCCAGGGTATAATTCTGAACTAAAATCGTGATGATAGGCATGGCCATTGTTCAAGTAAAAATATAAATGTTTTATGACGAGAATCTCGGGGCTCTTTTTTTTTTCTTAAACAAAACGGTCATAAAATATACAATTCTAGTGGCAACGACATTCCTTTGTTTCAAAAAAGGCGCATGGCATTGATAAAGAAGCTACAAAAGTTAGCCTTTGATTGCTTCAGCGGTTACAAAGAAAATGTTCCTTTTCTGAAGAAAAGCAGTGTTCAGAGGACATGCCATTTAAGTGTAAAGTTACCGTGGTGCAGTCACGGGATCAGGTGAATATGTGGCCATTTTCAAATGCTTTGCAGTGCGCGTGAAAATGCGCCTTTTCATGGAAGCACTTCTCAGTAATGCTGGAATATTGTGCCATGGAAATTGAAAAATCACATTTTCAGTCATTTTATTCACTCAGGCTTTAATCAAGACCATTTGCCATTTCCTTAGGAGACGCAGCAAAATGCCCAAAAGGCGCCTGACTAGGCTAGATCTCCCAAACAATAGTGTCGACAGTGCGTTTGTGTCATGCACAATTAATACAACCGCAATAGCCCTTGTACGGTGCGACCAATGAGAATATAAAAAGTGTAGAGATGGGCCTATAATCGTTCAAATCGTGAGATGACTCTCTTTGATAAATCGCGGGGACCTGGCTTCTTTCATCTAGCTCGTAAATTTGCCAATCAACATCATCGTGTTACATATAACTGTCAGTGGAACTTAAGCAATACAACTGACAGCTTTTAACAATTTAGCTTTGATTTAATCAGGTCCACAGGCGCAGTTGTCATTTAGGGACATTATAATAGCTTGTACTTCAAGCCCTCTTGTGTTTCTTGAGGACGACGGGTTTCTGTGAGCGCCTCTGACTTGCGGTGGAGTTCTACGCGCTGCAGTGAATTTACTATCTACATCTCCCTTTTTCGTTTCCTTCTCTTCCCCCTTCTCACATTTCTAGTCCGCTTCCCTAATCCACCAGTGTAGGGTAGTCAACCGGATTTCTTTCTGGTTAACCTCACTGGCTTCTCGCTTGGGTTGCTTCCTTCCTTTATTGTGATTTGTTGGTGATAGAAACATTGATGGGAAGGAGTTTCTAGCATTATAGCTTTTCCAGGGCCAGTGAGAAAAGTCTTTTGAAGAGACGCCCACTGAAAAAAATGTTAATTAAACAAATCCACAATGTCCCTCTCGGATGCTATCCCTTCGGCTTCCAGTTATTATCTCCCTGAACGTCGTCTCTGCTCTCTATCCCCCCTTAAGTGCTTTCACTCTCCTTTCACATCAGCGAGTGCGTTGAAAGCTAGCCAGTGAAGGGGATGACAAGAAGATAAGACGTCCCTTTATCAGCGCGTGCCATCACCTTCAGCCTTTTCTCATTTTTTTTTTGTCAAACTTGCGGCTTACTTTCATTGTGACAGAGTCCGAGTGCGTGAGCGTATGGCGGCCTCTCGCGGGGGCCGCGGTAACTATGCAGATCACGATGCTCAAATCAGCCAATGGCCGTAGACTTTGAGTTTATGGCGCGGTCCTTTTGCTTTATGGCAGCATGTGTTGATACAAGAGCGGGCAATATATAGCTTATTTTCAAAATTAACTTAAATTTCCAGGCACCGTGCTGCGCTATGTTTTTGGCTGAACTGTTCTGAAGCTGCAAAGCCCCTTTAAGAGAATGTTATGAAGGTGTATCGCTTCTTTCATAAACGACGGACTTGAAGCCGAAAATAATTACCCAAGATAGAACGCCCATTGCGGTTCTGCGTGGATTCACTTCCATTATTTAGAGTACCCGCGCCCATGTCTCTATCCCCCATCCCGACTGACCCACGCGCACAGCGTAACCGAAACTAGAATTCGAGGGTCAATCTTTAGTTCACATTGTTTAAAACGAAATATGTGGAGACAAGGTCAAACGCCTTGTAAAAGTCACGAAACATGTAGTGGATGATGGTGCTTATCAAGAGTGTAAAAAAAATCATCATAAAGACAAGATAACTGTGTTTCGTTTGAAGAGCAAGACAATTATCCTTAATTATGCTGATGGCGTGAAAAAAAAAGTGGTTTCTTTCCCGAAAAAAATTGAATACGTTCGGATAGAGGGATCGTTTTAGTTATTTACGGGAGAAGATGGTTGGTGATATGAGTCTATAATTGATAAATCGCAAGAAGTCACCTGCTTTAAAGTAACGGCGCCGCGTTGCACCCTTCCGGTAGCTGGCTGGCTAACCACATACAAAAGACTCTTTGCTCACATCTCGCGTGCAAGTCACCGGAAGCAATTGATGCGGTCTTAAGGGGGCGTAGTAAGTACATCGTCCAATAGCTTGCTGTACATAAATTTCCACTATTTATACAAGACCCCAACAGGGTAGTGGCCTGGGCTGGTAGGTACTGCATTCCTAACGGTTGGTTGATACTTTGAACTGGTTTATTGCATACCGGGAAAGAAAAAACGGCCGAGCATACCGACATAAGACAGAGTGCTTACTTCCAAATTGCATCAAATATTTAGACTTTCGCAAGAACACAAAAACACCCGAATGAAATCCCATGATTAGACAAAACCATCACAACGTCACAGCTGCAGACTTTCGTAAATGGTTCGCCTGATTAACGAAGGACACTCATATTCCGAAAAGGCCAATGAATGACGCTGATACATGCAATGCCATATCATGCTATACAATGCGCTTCTAATGTTTTGCGGGTAATTTGTGATGAGTGATTTTTGCCACTTGACATTCATCAAACAAAGGTGAACTTCCACAATCGCGGCAGTGAATTCCAATGTGTCCTTATAGATTGCATCGTGCACATTGTAAGCTCATCACGTCATGTCATCATGTCATGCAGCGCAGTTTTGCAGCTCAAGCTGAACGGTTTTTACGTGCTGGGTACTTAGCTTTCCCTACTGTGATCTATAGCTGAAAATTTATTACAACAGACAAATGAAGACTGCAACTCTGACTGCAATCCAGAATCTAACGACCGAGACATACCCGCAGTTTTACCTTATGCGCATGATATTTCCCACCGCGTTAAAGTGATGCCTTCGGCGCCGGATAAGTTACAGCGGCTTCGCAAAGCAGTTAATCTCCTGAAATTGAGCACCACTGTTTGCTCAACCAAGCACAAGACGCTGTTTGTACCATGTGAAGCGGAGATTGTTTTCTCAATACCACTCTCATGTGGCAATAGTTATATCAGCTAAACGGGGGTAATGAAAGGCTAAAAGAACACCACTGCAATATCCACAAAGCAATCCAGGGGCACATTTAAATACACTGCCGCGATAGTGGATGTTCACCTTTGTTTGAACACTGTCAAGTGGGAAAAAAG
Organism: Rhipicephalus microplus; assembly: GCF_043290135.1. NCBI lineage: Eukaryota > Metazoa > Arthropoda > Arachnida > Ixodida > Ixodidae > Rhipicephalus > Rhipicephalus microplus. Next base: position 39,786,028 of record NC_134710.1, on the reverse strand, counting down.
TGCTCGTCACAAATTACCCGAGAAATGATAGAAGCGCATTATAAAGCATGAGTGGGCCTAACATGTACCAGCTCCCCATCGTTGGCGTTGTCGGAGCATTAAATGTCCTTCTTTAATCAGGCGAACTGTCTATGAAACTTTAGTATTTGACGTTGTGATGGTGTTGTGTAATCATAGCCTTATATGTGGCTGTTTTTGTACGCTAGTGCAAGTCTAGATATTCGATGTAAAATGCCGATGAAGCTCCGTTGGAAGTTAGCGCTCCTTTACTGTCGGTATGGTGGGCAGTTTTTTTTTTTTCTCTGCCGTAATGTGCTATACCAGTTCAAGTATGAGAACCATCGTGAACTTACAGCGCAACACCAGAAAAAATACAGGACAGGGAAGGAGCAAAAGAGAAAGAAAAGACGGCGCTGACT